>NC_135236.1:491072508-491372508 GCF_051348905.1 Ranitomeya variabilis | reverse complement strand
TTTCTTCTTTGAGACCTTTACTGGCCAGCCACGCTGTGGAGTAGTTGGAGGCATGTGATGGAGCATTGTCCTGCATGAAAATCATGTTATTATTGAACGATACCGACTTCTTCCTGTACCACTGCTTGAAGAAGTGGTCTTCCAGAAACTGGCAGTAGGTCTGGGAGTTGAACTTCACTCCATCCTCAACCCAAAAAGGTCCCACAAGTTAATCTTTGATGATACCAGAATCGTGTTCTCATACACTTTATGCAGTTAATAGCACTCTGTGTCTGTACTGCTACATACTTAGGCAGTTAACTGGTTCATGCAGCTTTACATGAACACCCGAGCTTTACACTATGGCTGGTCCAAATAACTAAAGCAATTGTTACCATCCACCTCTCGTGTCTCCCCTTTTCCTCATAGCTTGCGAGCAGGGCCCTCATTCCTCCTGGTATCTATTTTGAACTGTGATTTCTGTTATGCTGTAATGTCTATTGTCTGTACAAGTCCCCTCTATAAGTTGTAAAGAGCTGCGGAATATGTTGGCGCTATATAAATAAAAATTATTATTATATTATACCAGCCCATACCAGTACCCCACCTCCACCTTGCTGGCGTCGGAGTGGAGCTCTCTGCCCTTTACTGATCCAGCCTCTGGCCCATCAAGAGTCACTCATTTCATCAGTCCATAAAACCTTTGAAAAGTCAGTCTTAAGATATTTCTTGGCCCAGTCTTGACGATTTATCTTATGTTTCTTGTTCAAAGGTGGTCGTTTTTCAGCCTTCCTTACCTTGGCCATGTCCCTGAGTATTGCACACCTTGTGCTTTTTGTTACTCCAGCAACATTGCAGCTCTGAAATATGGCAAAACTGGTGGCAAATGGCATCTTGGCAGCTTCACGCTTGATTTTCCTCAATTCATGGGCAGTTATTTTGCACCTTTTTTGCCCAACACGCTTCTTGCGACCCTGTTGGCTATTTACCATGAAATGCTTGATTGTTCAGTGATCACACTTCAAAAGTTTGGCAATTTCAAGACTGCTGTATCCCTCTGCAAGACATCTCACAATTTTGGACTTTTCATAGCCCATCAAATCTCTCTTCTGACCCATTTTGCCAAAAGAAAGGAAGATGCCTAATAATTAAGCACACCTTACATAGGGTTTTGATGTCATTAGACAACACCCCTCCTCATTACAGAGATGCACATCACCTGAGTTACTTAATTGGTAGTTGGCTCTCAAGCCTGAACAGCTTGGAGTAGGACAACATGTATAAAAAGTATCATGTGATCAAAATACAACTTGCCTAATAATCCGGCACACGATGTATATAATATGAGTTCCACGTTTGTATTGAAGAAATGAAATAAAATTACTTTTTGATGATATTCTAATTTTGCGAGATGCACCTGTATTACTCTTTCAGGGGTGGTTGGAAGCATGAACTACTGAAGGTTTTCCTGATTTATGTAAATTCTTATTTAGAAATCTAAGACCAGTCAATGCATACAGCTAGTCATTTATAGCAAAACTCATGAATTTTACTTCAATTATCTGTCAGGTAGTGGACCTTTGAAGCATGCCATATTCACACATCTGTGAAATGGCCAATGCATGCGCAGATTAAGATCTCAATGACGAGCAGAGATCCCAATCTATGCATGCACCACCATTTTACTGAAGACCACTGCACATGTGCAGCTACCAGCACCATTTTACTGAAGCCTACACGCAAGATCAATCTGAGCAAGCACTGCCTGCGGACAGGATGCACAGGCATGAAATTTAAATAAGCAAGAGGACAAAGACACCAAAGGCAACAGAGTGGCCATGGAAGAGCCGAAGAACCTTGAATAAAATATCAATAAAAACAAAGTAAAAACTAAAAGCTAAATAACTGTTACAAGCTTGACAAAAGTGTCTGGTGATACAGCTGTCAAATTACATACACATTTTCAAATGCATACACTTAAAACAAAACACAATTTTGATAAGAATTAGAAGTTTTTAATAAGAAAACTTCACGATGTACATTAAACTGTACTTAATATTTTTTTTTCCCATAGAAGCACAACACATTCAGATCCATGTATAAAATTTAGCTCATAGAGAAAAATTCTTATTGCCCTTAGAAACCAGTCTCAATTCTTTCTTTCACAGGCAAATGTGAATGTTTTTCTTGTTTGCTTGTTTTCAGACATGTCCCCAACAATGTCTATGTATTTAAGTATTCTATGTATCATGGTGTTATTCCACCATTGCCAAGTCTTTGAGTGTATGGCTGCGTGCCTTCTTCGCTCTAAATCCAGGTCGCAGGCATTCTATCTTCCTCTTTTTAGCTTCACTTTGATTCTTGTGCTTCTTAAGTTTTTTCTTAGCTGCAACATCAGGGTTTGCGACCGCCTAAAAGAGACACACATTCTTATGGGTACTATGCTATAAACTACTGTTATATTCCAATACACAAATCACATTGGATTAGACTTTGTTCTAAACTATCTTTCTTCCTCCACTCCTTGCCCGTGTTCGCCATCAGACACAGATATACTTTACCTGTAATGCTTTCTGCTTTTTCCTCTTAACCCTCCTTAGATTGGCTTGTTTCTGTACGGCAGCAAAAGACAACGAGAAACACTCCAATCCAACCAGGCTCTTCAGAAGCTCAATGATTTCTTGAGAAAGGTTTTTCAATGTAGGATCTGAACAATTAGACAAGATTTGGTCAAAATCGAATAACATTTTAACTAAAGACATCATCTATATTTTTTTTTATTTGCTATCTCTTAAGTCCATAAAATTGTTGGAATGCTAAGAAAAAAAAAATCTGACAACGGGTCTCATACAAACAAGTATTTTATATTTAATAGTCTGTTCTAAATGTAACACCCGAGGGCCACCAGATCTACCAAAATTTCATACACTCCATTAGGATATTTCAATGTCTGATCTTATTCAAGGGGTTGTGGTATTCCATATTTTGAAAGGCAACATATCATGCTGAAAATGGTATCTCATGTGCAGTCAGGATGTTGTAAAGCAGAAAGGAAGAGAGGATTTGATTGATATACATTTTTGCGCTATGGTCTTTCCAGACTTTCCCTATCACATAGAAGTAGAAGAAAGCACTGTTTAGGTGAAGAAATACTTGTCACATTTCTGCTTTTTAGATGTGTACTAACTTTTCTCTTTCTTTCTCCTCTGCATTTCTGGAATTTTTCACTTTTTATATACAATACATATTTTTGGAAAATTCACTTTAAAAATTCCATTCGTTAGTCACCCTATGGTCGAGAATATCTACCAAGTCAGAGTGAAAGAAAAACACAGCTATGCCAGATTTGTGGGAAAACTACCAGAGTAGTGCACTAGCACTTTATCATCCTTTAATAACTTACAGAAAACCTAAAGTCACTGTGAACCAAGGAACTATTACAAGCATAGCAAATGCAAGACCTCACAGAAACAATCAACCTTGAAACAAACTTACAGCTATGACCAGTATTTTATCATAAATTATTGCGCACATACAATACCATTTGGATAGGAAAACATAAAAAAAACTTTATGGGACTCAAAGAATCACGACCTGAAAAGAAACCAGTGAACTGACATATGGCTGCTTCTCACCTTGGTCTGCATACGTGCTGTTCAGCTCTCGGAATAGTGGAGCAATGATTATTGACAGGAATGGCTTCACTTTCTCTTCTCCAAGATCTACTGCTATTGCTCCCAGGAATTTAAATACACATATTCTCTGCGGCAGAAGCACAGAAAAATTATTAAGGTTATCTATATTTTAGGGATTTAAAAAAATCACCCCCACAGAATAAAACATGCAATGATTCTACAACCTTTCAGATATGGGATGTACTTTCTTTCCATATAGAAGAATTATCCCTTACTAATATTTTTTAATTTTTTTTTAAATCTACGACTAATGTCTTGATAATATTTACGGATCCTGAAGATCAATTTTTTTCTAAAATCCTCAAAACTCTATAGTTCTGTATGCTCTTGGTAGTGGTGGCTGCAGGCAGCAAGAATTCTTTCATTTAACTATGGTTGTATAGGAAATGTATGGATCTGTAAAGATATATTATGAAATCTAAGACCATTATATGAAATAAATGAAATGAAACATTTAGAACTAACTTTTAATGGATTTTTTGGTGTGCGCGCTGCTTCTCTCTTGGCTAGTACGGACAGCTTCTTCATAAGCCACATTAAGGTGGCAGGTTTCTCATCCTGTGACTCTTTTGCAGTGCCTTCCTCATCCTCAGAAGCATCTTCTTGTTCACAGTGATCATCATTTTGCTCTTCAGTATGGTCTTGGGTGTTCTCCACTTCTGGATGGAGGAGATAGATCACTTTTGCAACAAACAACAAGTTCTTTATGACCTAGAAAGAAAAAAATTTAGGACTGGAAATTCTTGATCCTTTATTGCAGAAATTCTCCATGTTCTCTGCACACAATACTAAAGGACACACGTGAATTTTTTTATTTTTATTTTTTAATAGTCTACTGCAACTAAAGTTGAAAACAGCAATAAAAACCTTACTAGTCTGTAAAAGGGACTTTTAACCAGATAGTTATTTGGGTTATAATCCCTATACATTTTACATGGTGCCCAAGCAGTGTAACAACATGGCAATATGTAATCATCCATTTTTTTTAATTAACTTACCTGTTCTCCTAGTGTCTGGTCAAGAAATTTTGATTGCAGTTGATGGCAGAAGGCAAGAGCAAGATCTTTCATCTGTGAAAAGATATTCATGTAACAGTCATCTCAAGTCATTTTATAAAGGCACATCCATGCTTTTCCAAGATTAGTTTGATTATACAACCACTGGGTTCGATAACATAATAAATGATGGCAATGATCCTTTTTTTAATTCAGTAGAAGTATACACAAAACACACACATTAGATTAGAAGGGATGTTATCCCACACTATAATCCTGGGAATAGGACTGATGTGACGTTCCCTCATGAAGGCATCTCCATGTTTCTCACATGGTTTCCAGACGAATCTCTGGTTATCGTTGACTCCAAGAAAAAAGTGCGACTCATTGCTGAAAAGAATAGACCTACATTGCGGTCTTGTTCTGCATCATGATCACTTTTGAGAGCGGTGAGATGAGGTCATGGAAGAGGCCTTCACAAGGGAACGTTGTACCCATCATACTCCTGGGACTATGGTGTGGGATGGCATAATGTATGGGTGACCGATTACTCTAGACTTTATTAAAGGTACACTAACAGCTTACGGTTCCATTAATTTGGTTGTGGAAACAATTGTACGGTCATGTCTCTAACGTGTTCCAGGAGTCGTTTTTAAGCAAGCATGTTGCACGTGCTATTGTAAGCAGTGACTCCAGATTATTCTCCCACTGAGCACATCAAAGATGTCATTGGTCAGCAATTGCAAAGGGAGCTGCCAGCTGCAGATCTTGATGATTTGCATGTCCAAGTGAATTCATTGTGGAAAACATTCTACAGACTACCATTAATAATCTCTAAGACAGCATGATAAGGTGTATGGTTGTGTGAATTTCATCATGTGGCACTCATACTACATTCTCAATAAATCAAGATGGTTTGACTATTTCAACTTTTTTTTCCCATTATTTGCATTTTATTAACATGTCTATCAATCCTATGATTTCCATAACTCTGCAACTTTTCCTTCTTGGTCTTGCAATTTCAACGTTAAAAAGTGAAGCGTGTGACAAAATCAAGTTGATAAAAATAAAAATGGGAGTGCTTCTTTAAGAAATACATGGAAAAAGCCAGTAATCCAAGAGTATGTGTACATATTTCTCGTTTTAATGTGTGTACAAATAGGGTAATTTATGTATTCGTTAACTGCAGAGTGTTGCTGCATAGTTTTATAAATATCTGTATACTGGCCAATGGATATGAGCACATTTGCAGTAATACTATAGGAGTGCTGACAAGGTCAGTATATTTTATGCAATATGCATCGGGATGGGGGGGCTGTGCACCCACTCATCTTCCCAGACAGGTTTTAATTAAATCCAAGCTGGATCCTCACTTTCCCAGTCTCTTTGAGGCTTTTGGGCACATAGATGAGTCACTACAGCTATGGTCTATCCATTTAAGGTCACCTTGTAGTTAGTGGATGGCTTATACCCTGTTTGACCAAAAACAGTTGCAATTTCTTTTTAGGGAATCTGAGGATTGTGTTCTTGCTATGTTATATTGGATCACAGTTTTACTTACTATAATACTTGTTGCAATAATAAAAAAGGATGAGATATATTACAAATCTTCTGATACGGCCTTTGTTTTTCTCAAATTTCCAATGTGATTTTTTTAATTAAACATGAATAAATAAAAACATGATCTCCTCAAATAAAGAATATATTTAAAAAAAAAACAAAAAAACCTACTAATTAAATATTTCACGTGTTTATGTATGGTAATGGTGTGTTCATTATGGTGATTGCATTGTGCTAATACATTTTGTTATTATTGGGGCTTATTTAAGAGTTAAAAATTAAACATGTGGCCAAAACACAAAAAAAGGCTTAGTTACCTTTGCTTGTAGCTGATCGGCTAATAAAAAGTCAGAGGGTTCAGCTTTCTTCTTCTTTACCTTCCTGGACATCCATTTACTGACCAGTTCTTCTGGTTTTTGAAGAGAAAACAACTGTCCAAAAATCTGCGAAGAAGTTAGCCAGACCCAACTATGGGGGTACCATAAGTGGGACTGAACATGAGCTGAAATATTAAGGAATAGCACATTCAACTGAGTTGCCCATTCAATTATCATGGTTAGTGCAAGACATTAGTTGCATAGAACATGAGGGAAGAGCCAGCACTAACTTCTTCTCAGTAAATCAGACAAACAACTCAAATCTTATTACAAAAGGCATTGGAAAACAATATTTTCTATTACTAAATGTTCATTCATGTATTCATCTAAAGCTATGCAGAGATTGCAGCCACTGTTTCAATGTGAAATTAACATTTCCTGTGCGGACCTATGCATCTCTACAGTAGCAGACAACAACCGAACCCTGTGTAGTTGGCTAACCTGTGTTCTTGCTAACCTGATATTTAATTAGATGAAAATGTAATGTTATTTAATAATAATTAAAAACAAGCAAAATAATTAAATTAGGACAAGAATACGAAAGTGTTTATACATAAAAGGGACAGTTGTTAGAGTCTGTATTTCTCACTGCAAATACCAATGATAAAAAATATTTCTATTGTTCACTCTCATTTGTAGACTGCTAAATTGATAGCCGTGATTGCTTGGTCACCTAGTAAGTACTATTCATTACTTGCCATGCAACTAAATTAGTGAATTGGTCAAGTGAGGCCATATAAAAGAAATGCTGATTTTACACTATCAATTAAATTGTGGGGAATCCTTTTCACGCATAGCCAATTTATACTAGTGGATAAAACCCATTTATAGATTAGTTCTTCTCCTGTCATATATGATATTTAGCTACATGGAATGTAAGGAATAACACCACTATTTTTTCCTCATTCTGTTTAACAAATATAAAAGAAATGTGAAATTTTAACCTAATTATACCCTAGGAAACACACACCGTGACCTTACTAATTGAGGGAACCATTGGTATCTTATTTCACTGAAGCATTCTTTACCTACCTTTGAGGTCATTTGCATATATACTTTTTTTTTTCAGGTGAGTCCAATCAGAAAATCGCCCTAAAAATGCTCAAAAAATTGAACATATATATTTCTACCTCAAAACAACTTGCTGTTCATAAGTTCAGTCTTTTAACCGGTTAAAGAGAACCTGTCAGGATGGAGAACACTATTATAACCTGCAGATATGGGGTCAATCCTAGACAGTACACAGCTGCAGTAGTGAAGATGCGGTACCCAGAAAAAAAAATAAATTACTTTTTATCTCCGGGAAGCCGCCGGCTTTCAATCATGCAGATGTGCCAACGTGGCTACAGCACTGAGAGCAGCGGCTGTAATCACACCGCACTATTGGGTCACAGCCAGCTCTGTAATGCATCAGGGCACAGTGAGCTGTCAGCTAGTGCCAGGTATTGGACATGACATGGTTCAGTGAGCACCAAGTCTCTGGAGAGCCGAAAATGACAAAGGGAAGGCACCTGGTGACATTTGTAGCGTTCCACTTAAACTTGGATCCACTTAAGTTTAGCTCCTTCCTGCAAAACGACATATCCATGTCCTGGGAAATGATTCTCAGGTGTGGAGCTGAGCTCCCTCCAGATACAGCAGATACCTAGCTATACTATTGATAGAACCCGTTCCATGCCCAAAGTGGCGTGCATTTATATTGGTACATCTCTCTCTCTGTCGAAGCGGCTGCTCCAACCAACGTCCTGGAGATAATGACGCCATAGAGCAAAATATGCTAACTGCGACAGGCGCCGGGGGCTTCGGACAGAAGGACACATCTATATTATAGATAGTTGGCATCTGTCTCTAACAGTTGCAGCCGGAGTCAAGTTCCGGCCTCGACTGAGCAGAACAGATGAGTGACTGGAGGGGGAAGGTCAGCTGAAGATCCCCGTCGCTGTCATCTCAGACCGCCTGTAAATCTCAGCCATAGGCTGAGCTCCATCGTGGACTGAGATTTTAACAATATCCTACAATAATGTGATATTTATACACGTGAAGGATTAAAATGTAACTTTTACTGGATACTTCTAAAACCAATAATCTCAACAAAGTGCAAGGTGCATAACACTATGCAGCATCAATAGTAAAAAGATCTAATGTCAAAAATAATAAAAAAAAATAAAAAATAGTTATATACTCACCGTCCATCGGCCCCCTGGATCAGGAACAGGCCTTTCCCACTCCTCGCAACGCTCCGGTGACCGCTCCATGCATTGCAATCTCACGAGATGATGACGTAGCAGTCTCGCGAGACCGCAATGCACTCTTGGGACCGGAGCGTCGCAAGGAGCATCGGTAACTGCCTCGCCTGGATCCGGGGGGACGACGGAGGGTGAGTATAGAACTTTTTTTATTTTAATTTTTTTTTAACAGGGATATGATGCCCACATTGCTATATACCACGTGGCTGTTTGCTCTTTTTGTCCTCCTGCTGTCTGTTATCTGATACTACGTGGCCTGTGCAATACACTACGTGGCCTGTGCAATACGCTACGTGGCCTGTGCAATACGCTACGTGGCCTGTGCAATACGCTACGTGGCCTGTGCAATACGCTACGTGGCCTGTGCAATACGCTACGTGGCCTGTGCAATACGCTACGTGGCCTGTGCAATACGCTACGTGGCCTGTGCAATACGCTACGTGGCCTGTGCAATACGCTACGTGGCCTGTGCAATACGCTACGTGGCCTGTGCAATACGCTACGTGGCCTGTGCAATACGCTACGTGGCCTGTGCAATACGCTACGTGGCCTGTGCAATACGCTACGTGGCCTGTGCAATACGCTACGTGGCCTGTGCAATACGCTACGTGGCCTGTGCAATACGCTACGGGGCCTGTGCAATACGCTACGGGGCCGTGCAATACGCTACGGGGCCGTGCAATACGCTACGGGGCCGTGCAATACGCTACTGGGCCGTGCAATACGCTACGTGGCCTGTGCAATACGCTACGTGGGCTGTGCAATACTCTACGTGGGCTGTGCAATACACTACGTGGGCTGTGCAATACACTACGTGGGCTGTGCAATACACTACGTGGGCTGTGCAATACACTACGTGGGCTGTGCAATACACTACGTGGGCTGTGCAATACACTACGTGGGCTGTGCAATACACTACGTGGGCTGTGCAATACACTACGTGGGCTGTGCAATACACTACGTGGGCTGTTATATACTACGTGGGCTGTGCAATACACTACGTGGGCTGTGTTATACACTGCGTGGGCTGTGTTATACACTATGAGGGCTGTGTTATATACTGCGTACGTGGGCTGTTATAAACTACGTGGCTGTTATACACTCCGTGGGCTGTGCTATATACTCCGTGGCTGTGCTATATACTACGTGGCTGTGCAATATACTACGTGGCTGTGCAATATACTACGTGGCTGTGCAATATACTACGTGGCTGTGCAATATACTACGTGGCTGTGCAATATACTACGTGGCTGTGCAATATACTACGTGGCTGTGCAATACTACGTGGGCTGTGCAGTACACTACGTGGGCTGTGCAATACCCTACGTGGGCTGTGTTATACACTACGTGGGCTGTGTTATACACTACGTGGGCTTTGTTATATACTGCGTATGTGGGCTGTTATAAACTACGTGGCTGTTATACACTCCGTGGGCTGTGCTATATACTACGTGGCTGTGCTATATACTACGTGGCTGTGCTATATACTACGTGGCTGTGCAATATACTACATGGCCGTGCAATATACTACATGGCCGGCCGCGAACAATCAGTGACAGGCGCAGTCCGGCCGCGAATTGGAGCGGGATTTGAACCACGCTCCGCTAATTGGTCGCGCCCGGCTGGCCGAATCCTGTGTATTCAATGTATTATTCTAAAATCTTCATAAATAAACGACATACATATTCTAGAATACCCGATGCGTTAGAATCGGGCTACCATCTAGTGTATATAGTATATGTACTATATATGTATAGTATGTGTACATACACATATACACACACAACCATATATATATATATTAATTTCAAACTGGCAAGCTCTTTATCCCTGTTAACAGTAAAGTAAATTGGGTAATTGTTTTTCATAGGGTGTTGCACTTGATCGCCACCTGTAAGTGTAGAACAGATGCGCCCTTACCACATATTTTGTGCGTGATCTCCTTGTGCTTTGGTAGCTGCATAACATTGCACTCCTTGATCAGCTTTGTAAGAAGGGTCAGTAAACTGAACAGCAATCTGTCCGCAGCCTTTTCTTCAGTCTCCTCCTCTATCTGCAATAAAGGAATGAAGTGGGAAGTAACGACCATAGTATTTTTAATTAAAAATGGGGAGACTTTAAGATACTTACATCCTCAAAGTGAATAGGGTTCATCTCGCTTTCAAGCTTTGAGAGAACAGGTTTAAGTCTCTGCTCAAATTCAACTCCTTCAACTTCAACAAACAATCCACAGGTCAGAGCTCCTAACCTCTTGTGGGAGGACTGAGGGAGAGAAGAAGAAAGGAATCAGACATTGTACTTTTTCCCCGATCACATAGAACTATGCAATGCAGAAAGACTGGATAGAAAGGTGGGTTATAAACAATTACAATAATGATATGACAGGACTGTTGGTGCTCCAACAGCCTTGTCTACATGGACAACAAGAACATGACATATACCAAACCCCCATGCACAAAGCAACTGGTAGGCAGAGGAGCTGTATTGAATGGGGAAAACGTCCTTCAGCTTGTGCATATGGCCTACTTTTTAAAATTGCTCTTAAGTCCTAACATGTTGCCTTTAGAAAAATAAATGGCTAGTGACAGATTAAAATACGATGAAAATAAGATTCTCAATGCTATGAGATCATATGGATAAACGCTACAAACTAGTTGGGTCAAGGGAGGCCCCACACTCTAAGCAAAAAGCACCTTGTCCATTTTTTATTAAAAAATATGCCATAATTTGCAAGTTTTTACCAACAGGCGTGAAGTGTTAAATAATTCCCCCCCAGCCTAAAATGGAGTTCTGATTAAGATTCGAAGCCAACAACCCAGAAATAAGGGACAAGAAACTTACTTTTTTTAAATTAATTAATTGGAGGAGTTCTGCAAAATCAGGAATTTCAACTAGTCTGAATAATTGTGGAAAATGTTTGTTTTTTTATGTTTTTTTTAACTAACATAGGATGTTGTAAATCTTTGCAATTATCGTACCTTATTATTATTTAGCCATTGTGTAGCAAGTGAGTACATCAAGTCCTTCTGCTGACTGCTGACTTTTCCAAGAAGGGCTTTGACTGCCAAGGCGGCCATTTTCTTACACTTTGAGGAATCATCATTCACCATCATCAATGCAAGGGGCACAAACATAAGTCCACAGTATACATCAAGTATCGCCTGGTGAACGAAAAGAGCAAGGAGATTTATTTTCTATAAACACTTGAAAAGTCATTGACACATTCATATATTCTAAATAAATTTGGGAGAGGATTTTATTCAGCCAGTGAACACTTCGACATCCAAATGCAATACAGGTCTGTTATAGGAAACACCTGTTTTTATCCATTAAATAATTCAGAAACAAATTTTTAAAAACTTTGTATATTGCAGTTCCCTCTAATTTCTACTGAATACTTAAATTAATGAATAAAATGGCAATTGGGGTTCCATGTGTCTAAAGTGTGTGTGTCACTGTCAGGAGAGCAGAAAGGATGTCTTTCTGCAAAAAAAATAAAAGTATATGAAGTCTAATTTACTTACCACTGGAAAAGTCTGGAACAGATACGCAACCATTTCCAAGGCAGACTCCCGGCCAGTTTCATACTCATAACTAGGCAGAAAGACAAAAACAAAACCCGTTGGTAAAGGGATAAAAAGAGGACTGTAAATATAACTAACTTATAAAGGAAGGTAAGTGTAAGGTGTTTTATAGCACTAATGGCATGCTAAAATCTATACATAGATGATAGTGAGGAAATGGATTTCATTTTATTAGGGGTGTCATCACCAATTCCAATATACACACCTCTGTTTTATAGGTTTGCAGTGTCAAAGCAAGCATACACTCATCACCACCATAAACTACGAAATGAGAGAAGACGCAGTGTACACATAACACACAGACTGCACTATTGGATCATATTCCACATAAAGAAACGTGATTTGTGCCCATTAGCAATTTCATTGTGCCACTTTCACACTTGTATAATAGACCACAAATATAAGCAGCATAATAAACCTAAGATATCACATAGGAAATGGCTTTAGCACATGATCATTTTCCTGTAATTTCACCATTCATGTAAAAATGAGAAAAACTAAGCACAATAAAAAGGTTTTATGGAACAAAGTGAGAGCGATATTCATTTTTCTGAGAGCAGCAACAGTTTATGGGTACCATTTCCTACTACATCCCTTGGTAAAAAAAGACATTTTATAAAAAGAGTCAGTCGCGCCTAAACCACACATATAGTCAATTAGCAATCTATCTTTAATGATCACCCACTTCAAGGGAATCTGTGACAAGGAGGATGTTGGCACCTAATCTGAGCGCAGTATAAATGTACATAATGTAGAGACAAAGATCCTAATTTCAGAGAGGAGTCTGTTACTGGGCTGCTTTCTATAAAATCACTGTTTTATAAGCAGGAGACTATCACTAGATGACTAGTAAATCTGCTATGTTGTCTTCTAAATTCATGAGCTTTGTATAACCCCGCCCCCACCACTGATTGACAGATTTCTGCCTACGCACAGTGTACACAGCGGTCAATCATTGGTGTGGGCGAGGTTATATAGAGCTCAGCATTCAGAGAACTGGTAGATCTGCAGCAAATAAAACAATGATTTTATAAAAAATTACAGCAAATAGCCCAGTAAATGATACATTGATGGAATCGGAGTCGAGGCCCCTATTATCATGCTGCTCTCAGAAGGTGACAGATTCCCTTTAAAGGGGTTTCCACTACTAGATCAACCCCTTCTTGATCAAAATATTTTGTCGCCGATAAGATAATAAAGCCTATACTCATTTCCTGTGCTGGCGTGGTTCCCGTGGTGTTGACACGCACGGTCCAGGGCTCGTGTGTAGTTGTTGTGTCACGTGATGCTGGTGTTAATCAGAGTCATCATCAATAACTCCCCTTTCGGACAAATCGAACATGAAGAGGAATTCGGCTGCAGCTGATCTTGGACTTCCCTCTTCCTGCTGAATTCGACAGGAGGTCAAGACAGTGATGACTGCTCGGACTGGGCACTGGCGCCACGTGTCACAACAGCAGCACAGGAGCCCTTTGGAGATGAAGTGCCAACACCGCGGGAATGGCGCTGGCATGGAAGGCGAGTATAAGCTTTATTATTCTATGTGGGTCAAGCGTGGGTATGAGAAGAAGACTAAGACTAAGTAAGATGCTAGAAAATTAAGCACACAAAATGATAAACGTGGGCTACTATGTAGAGTCGTCTTCTTGGTCTCCCTGTCCACTCTGAACACCAAATACAATTGTGCACCAGAACGTGAGAATAATTCTGAGAACACTAGATGGAACATTGGACATAAAAGATGATTAGTTTACTTTTATGATTACAGACAAGTATTACTTGTTTCTAGATACCGCTTATAGAAAGGATTAATAAAGGTCACTTGATTTCTAGAAAGAAATATGAGGGGACTAGAGAAAAGTGAATACATTTGAAACACCCTGGTCCAGAGGCCATAGCAGTAATCCATGGCCGCTGAACGGGAGTCTGGTAAGCCATCTCCTACCTGCCAGAATCCGCAGGTCCCCTTCTGATTTGTAGACACACATGACAGGGTCTACAAACCTGAAGAGACCTTGGTGATGGTAACAGGGCCAAAAAAACAAGCAGCGTTGGTGATGGTAACGGGGCCTACAAACCAGAAGAGGCCTTGTGATGGTAACAGGGCCTACAAACCAGAAGAAGCCTTGTGATGGTAACAGGGCCTACAAACCAGAAGAGGCCATGGTGATGGTAACAGGGCAAAAAAAAAAACAGAAGAGGCCTTGGGGATGATATGTAGGAAGCAGCACAAAGGCCTTCCTTGGCCAAGGAAACACTGATGTGGCCAACTGAACAAAGATCATGAAATACTATTCAGTTATATCTAGGGGAGTCATAATTTCAGATTCCATACTTTGATAGAAGAAATTACTTACTTTAATTGTGCAATTATAAATTCCAAGTTGACTTTGAGCTTTTCTCCAAGTGGATAGTCCAGTAAATAGCTGAGGTATATCTGGAAGGGGAATTGAGAGAGGATGTATTTGGAAGCAAATTTGCAGCAAAACCATCTTAGACTTGGGTTTCAACGTGGCACTCACCTGACGACACTGGACTCTGACTGGGTCACTCTGGGCAGTCACTGCTAATTTTGCCACTTTCTTCATCACCTCATCCATCTCAGGAACAAGAAGTTTTCTATACACAATGGCCTTTAAATCAGACAATAACAATAGGGTAGATTTATAATGATTGTTAAATAGTGCTAGACAGTCTTATAATGTGCCAAATTTAAGAAAGTGTTTCTAGTAGTTTGTTGAATCGGATTCTACTTGGAACTGTCTTGTCTAATTTTACACCACTTATCAGTTGACGATAAAATTGTGTTGTGGTGCTTTTTGTCACGTTAAGCCAAGCTCCCATTTCTGCTGACCCACACACCCTTTCTGCTAACCGTGGGCTATTTGGCAAGGTAAAGAACTGTCTAAAACCCATAAAATAATGCAACTGATAACTTTTTTTAAATCACAAATTGCTGGAGAACATTTGCTTGCAGAAAATGTATGTACTCATCTACAAAACCAACCATTAAATTCCCTTTACTTCCAGAAGCAGAAATCAGAATGGGTTTATATTAGTGATGAGCGAATGTGCTTGGATAAGAGTGTCTTGGGAGTGCTCGAAAAATACGTTCGAGTCTCCATGGCTGCATGTCTCGTGGCTGCATGTCTCATGGCTGTTAGACAGCCGTAACACATGCGGGGATTGCCTGTCTAACAGCGGCGAGACATGCAGCCACAGGAACTCAAACATATTTTTCAAGCATGCCGAAGACACTCGGTCTGCACCAGAGCATGGTCAAATAATGCCTTATCTGAGCACGTTCGTTCATCACTTTTTGATATTTAAAGGTGCCTGTCTTATACAGACAATCGTTGTGTATATGACCTACTAGGGGATATGGGCATCATCCCCTCTCTGTAGGACCAGCTCCAGCTCTAATGCCCACGAGCCATTTTTATATCACATGGAGGCCATTCACCTAAATGGTCACTATGTAATATGTTACTTTTGTAAACATTCCTATGTCAGCAATTTGGTGTGCCTACAGCCTGTCTGCACACTGCCATTAACTGCAGCATTCAGAAATCCTAAGTCTTCTTGGAAGCCCAGCTATCAGGGTTGCAACTGGAGGGCTGCCACAATTACAGGCAGTAAAGCATACAGTAACATTATATGTGAAATTTACTACAAATTGAAAATTAATTGCAGACAGTAAGGCAATAACTTACTTTCAACAATCCAAAAGCTGTGGCCTGACGTGATGAATCGTAAAGATCTTCCTCTGCATATCCAAGTAAGACCTGTAGCTGCTTCTCCGTAATCGTCCCCTTCATTTGTCGTACCAAAGTGGTAACACACTGCAGGGGAGATCATGTGCCATGGATTATTTATAATTTACAAGTTAGTTGAAGAAATATGAAAAAGATCGGTTTAATAACTTTGCAAGCAGTTTTCTTATAGGTGCGCACTACATATACACAAACCCCAGTATCTCTTCCTCCCCACTCGCCTCTACCTTAGTTATGTAATCAAGTATCAGATCGGCATCATAAACAATCACATTGAGAATTACTGTTTGAGAATGTATTCATTCCAGTCAATCTAACAAAGCGAAATCAGTAACATTTAAAGGGAACCTGTCACATTGCACATACAGCCGAGCTGTGGACAGCATGGTGTAACCAAAGAGAAGCTGGGCAGAATGATATACAGTAGATGGAATAGACATTGCAGAAAAAGATTCTATATAACTTGTATATTATCCATTGAAATGTTTGGTGTTTGTATCTATGTGTCCAGTAGGCGGTTCTACTAGTGACTGACAGCTAACTCTGCATGCAAAGTCATACAGGGGAGACTCTCAACCACTGAATAGCACCGCCCACTGGACTGCCGTTTGCAACATGATAGGTGAAATTTAAGATGTTGAAAATATTCAGTAACATACCAGAATTATAACATTATTATAAAGTATTAGAGTGGACTTACATCTAATTCAGGTAAGAGGTTTGCTAATATATGTTCTTACTAAGTAGTATACAAACCATAGTGTCTACATGGAGGTTTACATCACTTACCTTAAAACAACTAACCACCAGGTGAAAGTTCTGCCCTCTGGCTACCCCTGCTTTAGCATAATCTTTCAGCAAAAGGAAAAGCTGCTTAACCATTTGCTCCGTATTCTTATGGACAGATGGTAAAGGAAACTTCAAGATCCAGATGAGAGATTGCAAAGAACCTGTGATAACCTGCAGATAAAGCATCAGATGTTGTAGAAGCCAGAAAACAAACACAAAGCACACAAAGTGCACACTTTAAAGTTGTATTGGTTTTTTTTTTCATTCATTCTGTCACAAGTCCCTCAATATATATAGTTCAGCTAGTATTTTCCGTTCTATTTACAAAATCATGGCATACATCTCTGCAGTTAGGTCAGGTGATAAAATGGTGACCCCCCTGGAAATTAACATGGCTTTATGTTCTGTGAGTTATAACCATCTAAGTCAATGGGAGCTCCTGTCTTAGGTGAGGGAGGTGTGGGGCAGAAGGGGAGCGGACAGAAGCGCCTATCAAAGATAATCATGATGACAGCACATTAGGTATTATGATGAGCAGGTCCTTGATAATACAGAGCAATGAGAATATCTTCAGGTCTCTGCTTCAGGGAAATAGTGCTGCGGGGAAAGACTAACTAAACATCATTACATTTCTTCTAAACATTCATGTCCAGAATTATTACACCAATGTAATGGGGTCAGTAAGCCAAGCCTTTAATACTCAATATGGCTCATTTTTTTTTTTTACACTGACTCCAGATTTGACTCCTTCATTAACGCCCAACAACAAAGTTCAACAACAAATGCATAAATTTAACAAAAGTGACTAATTCACATAGATTTGATGATGCGATGATGCTAAAATCAAAAATGACAAATAAAATTGAGAATTAGCTCTAGTTTTAAATTTACAAATGTCAATCGTGGCCCGGCAATGTTAGGAGGCTACTTCTCCAGAGCTACACTACAAACGGCAGGCCAAGAGCACGCACCCAACTTCAAATTGCAATAAACGTAGTTATTATGTACTTTGGCCCATTTAATGATAATTTGTCAAAAAAAAATCCCCAAAAATGTGTGGAAGGTTTTTTGCAAATTTTACCTTACAGCCATGACTTGTGCATTTCATTGCTCCACACCTATTTTAAAAACTAGAGCTAATGATTTAGTGACATGGTAATATTCGGTTTGCTCATAGAAATATAAATAACCTCATTTGAATGGATTTACAAACAATTCAAGAAAATCTGTTGAACAGTGTAATTAGCAATAGCAAACGTACTGTAGTAAAATAGTAACAATGCTGTACTACAGCGCTCTTTACAAACAGGAGAATATGATTAACGCTATCTGCATACCTTCAGGATTTTTAGCGGGTTTTTTAAGCATTTTTTTCTGCCGTTTTCCAACAAAAAAAACCCACTTACACAAGTATCCAATCATTTTTAATGCATTCCGCATTTTTTGTGCACATGCTGTGGTTTTTTCAGAGGCGGAACCGCATTCTGGAAAAAAACGCAGGATGTTCATTCTTTGTGCGGAATCTGAGATTCCGCACACATAGGAGTGCATTGATCCTCTTACTTTCCACATGGTGCTATGCCCACCATGCGGGAAGTAAGCGGATCATATGCAGTTGGCACCCAGGGTGGAGGAGGAGACTCTCCTCCAGGCCCTGGGAACCAATATACGTGTAAAACATAAAATAAAAAATAAATAAATAAATAAATAAAAAAAGAATTAAAATAAAAAATCGTGATATTCTCACCTTCTAATGGCCCCCGCAGACTTCCCGCTCCTCGTGATGCTCCTGTTCCCAGTGATGCCTCGCGGCAATGAGGCATTACTGGGAATGGGAGCTGCCGGGAGCATTGCGAGGAGCGGGAAGTCTGCGGGGGCCATTAGGTGAGAATATCACGATTTTTAATTTTTTAAATTATTTTTAACATTAGATCTTTTTACTATTGATGCATCAATAGAAAAAGTTGGTCACACTTGTCAAACACTGTTTGACAAGTGTGACCAACCTGTCAACCAGTTTTCCAAGCGATGCTACAGATCGCTTGGAAACACTAGCATTCTGCAAGCTAATTACGCTTGTAAAACGTTAGTGTTTAGCGGGAATACGCATGCCAATTCCACATGCCTTATACCCGCAGCAGTTGCAGAATTGCTGCAGAAATTCCGGAAGTGTGCACATAGCCTAATAGAGAATATATTTATATTACGGTTTCCAAACTTGTCTGAATTCACGAGTCAATAAATTAACCAACTTTTTAAGCTTAAGTAGATACAATTTTATGCCCCATCTCCAACTTCACCCAAAACTAGCTCCAATTCCACAGTTCTGTTTTATGCACTGTGCTAAGAACATTGCCAAGGTTTCCAGATTAATCGTACACATTATACATCTCTATAAGCTATAAGTGATATTTAAAAGAATATCTGCACTTTTTCAAACAACATTTTTTAAAAGAGAATCAGTAGGATTTCAGCGATCCAAACTATTTATGTGCTTATGAAGCTTTTTCAAAGACAAGGCATCGGAAAGGTGTATCACTTTTATGCAGTTCTTCTTATGTCATTTTTTTCTTCAATATTACATGGAAAACTTAATGGGGCCTGCAGAAATCCATGCACCTGGTGGTAATAACACCATTTGATAAAGAAAACTAATTTTCAGCTACAGAAATTTCTAAGTGTGAATATATTTAGCTCCCTTTTATTTGCCTCATCTACGACATTCTGTATGTTACCAGGAATAGGAAGGGCAGGCAGTAGATTTAACTTTGAATGGAAAAGATGGAAATCACAGTACTAACTTGTACATCCATCGCCTGCAGGCAGCCTATCAACATCTGAACAAATGGATCCAGCATTTCTAGGGCACGCTCCTCAGAGGAGTTCACTTTGGATCTTCTCAAGCTCAGGTGTAGAAGCTAAATCATAAGAGAAAATGCAAATATCAACAAATTCAGACAAATACACTTACTAGCGCGAACACCAACACTATAAAATATCTACATGTAACAAGATATCTGGTTTTCTGTAAACAATAAAGCTTAGATGTAGTTCTGACTAATTAGACATTATAAATACCTGTCTGTGTCTTACAAGTGGCTTGTCCTGAAGAAGGAGCTTGTTATACTTTGAAATGCGCAGGTAATAAAGCACATTCCTTTATCCTGGATCCTGATAGTTTTTCTGGATTATCCATTGCTATTCATGGCAGTGCAGACATTAAACCCCTTTTTTCCTTGCTATTTTAAATATGCCTTTAATGTCTCACATGGTAAGAACCCCTTTAAAGTTATTGAACATTTAAGAGTAGTAAATCCAACAAGGAGGTCACCTCAAAAAGGTGGTAATTAATTCGAACTTAGATCAGATACCTCCAAAAAATAGTGAAAAAAATGGGAAAATCAAGCAACCGCAAGTCTCAGAAAACATCACATTTATTAGTAGATATAAAACATGAAAAGGAAAAATACATGATAACGGTCGACGTGTTTCGAAATAGAGTAGCGGTTGCTGGATTTTCCCATTTCTTCCTGGTTTATTTACACAGGAAACCAGTCTGAAGTCTCCGTGCACCGCACCCCTATTCTAGGAACTTCTCAACCCAGTGAGCTGATGGTTGCTCCATTGTATTTTTCTCCCTCCAAAAAATGGCTACTAATACTTAAGTTCTATGACTAAATAGAAGTATACAATAATATACATTTATAGCAATACCTAGATAAATATTAAAGACTGACATGTTAAAACTAACCTTCAGCCCTGTGTCTACAAGAATGTTCATGTTGGTCTTAGTGCTAACAGCAGCTTTTACGCCACCACGTGGAGGAGGACGCTGGATTAACAAACAGCTCTTTGGTTGAAGGCGAGGATCTGGGGGCGGCATTTCTTTTTTTTTAATCCTGAAATTATAGCCCATACAATTTTAATAAAAAAAGAAAAACAAGTTATATATAACACAATATTCATATTGGTGTCAATTCTTGCCCAGTGCGTATTGATGGCATCCTGCTGCAACAAGTCTATATATCTAGTTTGAGGAAGAAAGTCTCCATTGACGTAATGGCCCATTAACACATAATATATTAGACATTATACATATACTATCATGGTATTGATAGAAATACCCAATAGACATAACATTTGTTCTACTCCCCCATAATTTCTCATGAAAGTTATCTGCAGAGATTCCCAAACCCAATTCAGAAACATTAACTGCAATATACATATGTATATACATACAAACATATAATTATACTTATGCACTTTTTTAATCAAATTGTTACCTTCACATTTATGAATTAGCATAAGAAAAAAAATACCAAGTATTTTTTTGGTGTAAAAAAAAAAAAAATGCCCTAGCTAAAAAGGGGAAAAAAATATTGTAATCCTTAGTATTGTAAGTACACGTGCTTAGGTATACGCATAGCCTGTGTCATGATGTCAGGAAAAAAATAAAACTTACTTTTCTATATCGGTTATGAGTGGAAGGTTTTCACTGATGAGGCCATAACTGAGCAGAAGGATGGACTGCGCATTCATGTCTTCATTGGCTATCAAGCCAAATACTATTCTACGGAAAGCTTCAGCCACTTTACGAGCCAGTTTTAAACTTGTAGTTTCCACCAATATCTATATATTAGGATCATTAAAAAAAAAAAAAAAATCCAATGAATATAGAAATGCAAATATTTCATCAGCATATAGTGGGCCATCAATTAATTAATTACTATTCTCAGCATTCTATCAACTACACCCACACTTATCTTACCTCTTTCAACGGAAGGATCAACTTTATAACATGTTCCTTTCCGACAAACTGTGCAAGAAATTCATAAGAGTCATAACTCTTGCTGCTTCTGGCTTCCATGAGCTTAGACACTATTCCTTTGACTTCTTTTTCCTCCGCAATGGCCCCAAAAAGTTCATGATTAAATATCTTAATAAAACAGGATAAAAAAATTAAAGAACACTTTTTATTGTGCTAGAAAAGAAAGGCTCTATATCAGTAAGGGAGAGTGCTCAATACATAATAGGAAACAAGATTTAAAACTAGTGATGAGCGAACGTGCTGGGTTAAGGTGTTATCCGAGCAATGTCGGGTGCTAACCGAGTGTCTTTGACATGCTCGATTAATATATTCAAGACCCCGTGACTGTTAGACCGCCAAAACACATGCAGGGATTTCCTGTTAGGCAATCGTGCATGTGTTGCGCCTGTCTAACATCCGCAAGACATACAGCCGCCAGGACTCAAACATATATTCGATCACGCCGAACACACTCGGTTAGCACCCGAGAATGCTCATTTAACACCTCATTCAAGCACATTCGCTCATCACAAAAGACAAAAATTACATAATTAGTATGCGTATGCAGACTAAAATTTTAATTTTAATCGCATATTCAAATTGAAAAATATATACAGTATGTGCAAAAGTTATAGGCAGGTGTGGAAAAAATGCTTTAAAGTAAGGATTGTTTGTTTTTTTTTAAAAAAAAAAAACAACAACATTTAACAGCTTATTTTTATCAAATATCCAAATGAATGAACATAATAGAAATCTAAAGCAAAGCAGTATTTGGTGGGAGCAGCCTTTGCCTTTAAAGCAGCATGAATTCTTCTAGGTAGACTTGCAGAAAGTCAGGGAATTTATACAGTATGTTCTCTCCATGTTGCGTCTGATTTCCTCTCACATTCCAAAAACATACTGGTAGGGAATTTAGATTGTGAAAACCCCAATGAGGAAAGTGATGATGATGTCTGTTAAGACCTGTGAAATTAATGGTGCTATACAAGCTAGAAAAATTAAAATTAAATCAACAAAGATTTTTGCAAGACTACATCTACAAAAGATCTCTGGTTGGTTTACCAAGATGTTTGGAACAACCTCCTACTACAGTTTTTTCAAGAATTTTTAGCAAATTAATTGATGACGTTTTAAAAGGTAAAAGGATCATCACACCAAATATGGAATTGAATTTATTTTACTCACTTATATAGCGCCATTAATTCCACAGCGCTTTACAGTCATTATCGCCACTGTCCCCATTGGGGCTCACAATCTAGATTTCCTATCAGTATGTCTTTGGAATGTGGGAGGAATCTCACACAAACATGGAGAAGATACAAACTCCTTGCAGATGTTGTCCTTGGTGGCAACTGAATCCAGGAACCCAGCACTGCAAAGCTAAAGTGCTAACCTGATTAATATTTCTCTTTTGTTCATTCACTTTGAAATTAATTGACTAAAACTATTAATACTTCCAGTTGTAAAATCCTACAGGAAAGTCCAAATATCATATAGAGCCCAACTACCAAGCCACCATACCTAATTGGCTCTGATGAAGCCAGCACACACTAGAAAATTACCATAGGTATAATAAATAACACATTTCTTTTTTGAGGCATATTTTCTCTCTTTTTAAGTGCTTCCTCTTCTGCCTTGGCAAATCAGAATTGCATATACTCATCTATATTTAAATGTTATTTATTATATCTTTTGTAGAAGTGCACACTTTTACAGATATATTTTAGTGTGTGTTGGCTTCATTATACCCATTTCAGTCTGGAAGTTAGACTATATATGTTCTTAGGACTTTTTTGTGGTGGGTGTTCAGTAACCTATTTAGATCGACACCTATGGGTATAACACCACACTGTTGTCTGTAGGTTTTGTTTTTAACATTATCTGTCTGAAGTATTAGGAAAATATATACAGGTGCATCTCACAAAATTAGAATATCATCAAAAAGTTAATTTATTTCAGTTCTTCAATACAAAAAGTGAAACTCATATTTTATAGAGTGAATACAAACAATGATCTATTTCAAGTGTTTATTTCTGTTAATGTTGAGGATTATGGCTTACAGCCAATGAAAACCCAAAAGTCATTATCTCAGTAAATTAGAATACTTTATAACACCAGCTTGAAAAAATGATTTTAAAATCTGAAATGTTGGCCTACTGAAATGTATGTTCAGTAAATGCACTCAATACTTGGTCGGGGCTCCTTTTGCATCAATGGGGCATGGAGGCGATCAGCCTGTGGCACTGCTGTGGTGTTATGGGTGCCAGGTTGATTTGATAGCAGCCTTCAGCTCCTCTGCATTGCTGGGTCTGGTGTCTATCATCTTCCTCTTGACAATACCCCATAGATTCTCTATGGGTTAAGGTCAGGCGAGTTTGCTGGCCATTTGGTACTATTGGCAGTGTGGACAGGTGCCAAGTCCTGCTGGAGAATGAAATTTCCATCTCCAAAAACCTTGTCAACAGAGGGAAGCATGAAGTGCACTAAAATTTCCTGGTAGACGGCTGCGCTGACTTTGGTCCCGATAAAGTACAGTGGACCTACACCAGCAGATGACATGGCTCCCCAAACCATCACTGATTGTGGAAACTTCCCACTAGACCTTGGAAATCAAGGTCCCAGAGTCTGGAGGAAGAGTGGAGAGACAGACAATCCAAGCTGCTTGAGGTCCAGTGTGAAGTTTCCACAATCAGTGATGGTTTGGGGAGCCATGTCATCTGCTGGTGTACCAAGACCAAAGTCAGCGCAGCCGTCTACCAGGAAATTTTAGAGCACTTCATGCTTCCCTCTGCCGACAAGCTTTTTGGAGATGGAAATTTCATTCTCCAGCAGGACTTGGCACCTGTCCACACTGCCAAAAGTACCAATACCTGGTTTACAAACAACATTATCACTGTATTCTAATTTACTGAGATAATGAGTTTTGGGTTTTCATTGGCTGTAAGCCATAATCACCAACATTAAAAGAAATAAACACTTGAAATAGATCACTCTGCTTGTAATGACTTTAATACATGAGTTTCACTTTTTTGTATTGAAGAACTGAAATAAATTAACTTTTTGATGATTTTCTAATTATATGAGATGCACCTGTATGTATATAGATTAAGTGAATGTTCACTACAAATTGTGAAATATTTGTCTGCAGGTGCCAATTCTGTAAATAGTATTCTTTTTGGGTTTTTACGTTTCTTTATTGTGTTCTGAAAAGAGGTTTAGACCTTTATTCTGATGATATGCTACATGCAGCACACCATGGGGAAAGGTCCACTCTCCTAACAGCCAAATCAACCCTACAAAAATATTGTATCATTTAGCTAAAAGAAGTATTTAGAAAGTAAATCAGACAGTTTAAGGCTATGTGCCCACATTCCGGATTTTTAGCGTTTAAGCGTTTTTGGGGCGGTTTTCCGTTGCGGAAATGCTTAAAAAAGGCTTACATAAAGCATCCCATTTAATGCATTCGGCAATTTTTGTGCCCATGCTGCGTTTTTTCCATAGCGGAAAAGCATTGCGGAAAAAAACCGCAGCATGTTAATAAATTCTGTGGAAAATCGGCAGTTTTGTCGCAATAGAATTGTATTAGGACCATTGGGAAAACAATGCTAAAAATCCACGGTAAAAAAGCGACAAATATGCAATAAAAGTGCGAAAAAAAAAACACAAGTGGATTTCCTGTGAAGGGAGTCTGGATTTGATCAGGAAAATTCTGCATACTTTCTGCAACGTGGGCACATAGCCTACAAGGGCTGGGTTGTCATAAAGAAAGTACTCCCAGACCCTTCGTATGTATTTACTGTTTGTCTGCAAAAACACAGGAACCTGTCAATCAGTTGGAAAAGGGCAGAGGAAAAACCCTCTTCAAGAATACAATGGGCTCAAACTCCAAGTGCAGCATAGTCTTTTATTGCTTCTATTAGGCAACAGGCCCAATATTTAGAACCTTTACTATGCTAGCTTTATATAAGGCAGAATAGCCTGATTACAGATCAGCCTTTAAGGCCTCGCTCACACGAGCGTTTAACTCGGACGAGTGCGTGCTATGCAATGTTTTCTCGGACAGCACTCAGACCAATGTTATTCTATGGGGCAGTGCAGATGTGTTTGTTTTTTTCTCATGTTTCGGAATGAGAAAAGGAAAAAACAAAGGAAAAAAACAAAAATATCGCAGAAAGCTGCAAGTGGCTCTGCAAATCGGATCACACACACACCCCAACAAGTCTATAAGTGTGTGTGAAACACTGGACTGCACTTAGATATCATCTGAGTGCAGTCTGATTTACACGGACACAAGACAATGGAGAAGATGGAGAAATTAAGTTCTCGGTCTTCTCCACAGAGATACAATTCTTTCAGCTGATAGAATTGGATCAGAGCTTGAGCTGAGTGTCATTATTAGTGATGAGCGAATATACTCGTTACTCGAGATTTCCAGAGCACGCTTGGGTAACAGAGTATTTTTTAGTGCTCAGAAATTTAGTTTTCATCGCCGCAGCTGAATGATTTACATCTATTAGCCAGCATAAGTACATGCAGGGATTCCCTAGTAACCAGGCAACCCCCACATGTACTCAACCTCGTTAACAGATGTAAATCATTCAGCTGAGGCGATGAAAACAATCTCCGAGCACTAAAAAATACTCGGAGGACACCCGAGCGTGCTCGAGAAATCTCGAGTAACGAGTATATTCACTCATCACTAGTCATTGCCGTAATCAATAAAATTCTCTTGGAGGAGAGAATCATCGGACATGTGAGTGAGCCCTAAAAGTGTGGAAAAACTGCAAGTGCATCTAACAAAAGTGGGCCATGCCCCCCATTCGCCTGATGGAGACAAGAGAATCTTCTTGGTCTCAGTAGGGCTTGTATATGCTTGGTTACAGATTTTGCTGCGCTTGTTCAATAAAAAGATGCATCGACTAAATAAAAAAAATATAATGTGTGATAAAAGCTTTTTTTATATGATTGTCTAAAGGACAACATATGCTAAGGTAAGTGTATGAATATCCGTAAACATTAGAAAATCCTCCTGACACATACTTACGGCAAATGCAATGCGAAAGCAATATACATAGACTTAAGCACTGGAAAGCCAGCAGAAATAAATGCAATTACCCGAATTAAAGATTCCATGCAACCATCCAAATCTCCACTCTTCAGTTTGGCAGCAAGGCCCTTCAGCAGCAGATTTACTGTAAATGTTAGCACATGAACCTACAAGAAGATGAAACCATATTAGAAGTGTGTGTGTGTATGTGTATATATATATATATATATATATATATATATATATATATATATATATATATATATATATATATATATATATATATATATATATATAATCTCCACACATATAATTTATCAATTTCAGCGCACCATGGCTTACTTGTGGGTCCACAGTAATCAGTCATTACCTGGTATCCTTTAACTAAGACATTCTGCATTTCCTTTAATATAAAGTGCAAGTAGCGAGGCCCGAGTGTTTCTAAGATCTTAATCAGAGTGTTTCTTGCGATGTCACGAATCTCCTGGGCTCTGTTTCTCAGGAGAATACACACCTTTAACAGTATGCTGAAAAATGTACAAAGTCAACATTATAAATCATTAAAGGTAAATGAAGAAAAAGTAAAAATGATCGATTATTCTATATAAAGAAATGAAGTGAGATTTATTGTATTCCTTGATGAAATATCCCTTGAAGACTCAGTTTGACTAAGGTTCTGCAGTACTCCTGCCCTGGAGCCAGCAGCCAGGTTGCAACATACACCTAGTTATTTTCCTTTATCCAATACAAAGGAAAGAAGGATATACTTATATAGTTTTTATCTTATGGTTTGTTTTAAGCTCATACCCAGGTAGGTTGACTTCCATAACTTCTTGAGGAAGTGTCTGCATCAACTTGACTAAAGCAAATGCTATTGGAACACGGACTACTTCCTCTTCATTAACTACTTTGCTTTTCACCAATTTGTGCTCTTCGTCCCTCTTAACCTGTAAGGATAAAGTAAATGATTCAATACAATTTCAAAACCTCTGTATTGGAATAATCTTTAACACAACGTACATACATATACTGGGGAAAATAAGTATCTGACACACTGCTGATTTCACAAGTTTTCCCTCCTACAGAGAATGGAGAGGTCTTTAATGTTTATCTTACGTACACTTCAACTGTAAAGGCCCCGTCTCACATAGCGAGATCGCTAGCGAGATCGCTGCTGAGTCACTAGTTTTGTGACGCAACAGCGACCTCAGTAGCGATCTCGCTATGTGTGACACGTACCAGCGACCCGGCCCCTGCTGCGAGATCGCTGGTCGTGTCGGAATGGCCTGGACCTTTTTTTGGTCGTTGAGGTCCCGCTGACATCGCTGAATCGGTGTGTGTGACACCGATCCAGCGATGTCTTCACTGGTAACCAGGGTAAACATCGGGTTACTAAGCGCAGGGCCGCGCTTAGTAACCCGATGTTTACCCTGGTTACCAGCGTAAATGTAAAAAAAAAACAAACAGTACATACTCACCATCTGATGTCCGTCAGGTCCCTTGCCGTCTGCTTCCTGCTCTGACTGCCGCCGTAAAGTGAAAGCACAGCAGTGACGTCATCGCTGCGCTCTGCTCTCACTGTACGGCACTCAGAGCAGGAAGCAGACGGCAAGGGACCTGACGGACATCAGATGGTGAGTATGTACTGTTTGTTTTTTTTGGTAACCAGGGTAAACATCGGGTTACTAAGCGCGGCCCTGCGCTTAGTAACCCGATGTTTACCCTGGTTACCCGGGTGCTGCAGGGGGACTTCGGCATCGTTGAAGACAGTTTCAACGATGCCGAAGTCGTTACCCTGATCGTTGGTCGCTGGAGAGAGCTGTCTGTGTGACAGCTCCCCAGCGACCACACAGCGACAAAACAGCGACGCTGCAGCGATCAGCATCGTTGTCTGTATCGCTGCAGCGTCGCTGTGTGAGACGGGGCCTTAAGACACAGGATCTTTAAAAAATCTCCCCCCCAAAAAAAAATCACATTGTATGATTTTTTTCATATTTAATTTTCATTTTAATGCATGAAATCAGTATGTGTACAATAAAAAACAGAACTTAGTATTTGGTACAGAAACCTTTGTATTGTCATTGACCAGGCCCTCTTGTGCAGTTCTGGGTGGATTCCTGACCTTTGTCAGACTCATCCTTACCCAATGAGGTGAGATCTTGCATGGAGTTGATAATATATAGTTGTATAATATAAGGTGATAATATTAAATGTCAAGCAAAAGCTTGTATGCGAGACACTGCTGACGTTTCGTCAGTGGCCATCACCCAGGTATGGTGTCCTAACAGTAAGAATGGGAAGCATGCCAGAAACATGGCAGGTGGCCACTGAGGTAATGTCAGAATCGGCTCTCGATGGGGAGGCACAAAGAGTAAGGACAAAAAAAAAATGTAAGAAATGGAGAGAAAAAAAGGATCAGTTTACAAGTTTAGGGAGAGCCTATGAACCTTCGCTTATAAAAAAAAAATCTACAGAAAACCAACCTTTGCATCAAGACATCTCTGAAGCTTGGGTATTACGGTATTTGTCACAGTAGTCTGAATATGACTAAAAAGTGAGGCCAGATCTTCTTTGTTTCTTGGAAGATAGTTCAAGACATGCTTGTTTGTGGATTTGCTTTCTTGCTTTTTACAAGGGGCCTCATCAGCTTTACTGGTGTGGGCCGCATCCTGAGTTTCCATCTGCTCTTCCTCCTCATTCTTCAACTCCATTAACTCATCTTCACCATTGTTCTCTACATCTATAAAATAAGCAGCAGGGCAGCATCATAACAACAAATAGCAGGTAACGCATTTCTTCAGTAAAAGGTTTTTTTTCTATGAAGTGTAAAATGCTCACCAGTTTTACAGTCTCTTGCCTCAGCTGCTTGAATTTGCTTCTCCATAGTCACATAATCGAAGTGAAAAGCATCGAGCACCGTCACCAATAAACTGTGCAAAGAAGAAAAAAGAAGAAAAAAAAGAATATTAACCCCTTCAACCCTAGCCTACTATCATCTTCATAAAAAAAATAAATAAAAATAAATTCCCCCCAAAATCTTTCTTTTTTTAGGCCTTAAATGTTTTATTTTCACAAGGGTAACAGGACAAAGTTGAACCCAAAATTTGTGCAATTTCTCCACAGTATGCAGATACCCCATATGTGGGTGAAAACGACTGGGAGCACGGCAGAGCTCAGAAAGGAAGGAGTGACGTTTTGGAACACAGACTTTGATGGAATGGACGTGGAAGCCATGTTCCCTCAAGGAATTTATCTAGACATGTGGTGAGCACCTTTAATCCACAGGTGCTTCACAGAATTTGACAACGCTGATCAGTGAAAAAAAAAAATATTGGCCCCTATTTTTTTCATTTTCACAAGGATAGCAGGACGGACCCCAATATTTGTTGTGCAATTTCTCCTGAGTTCACCGATACACCATATGTGGTTAACAACTACTTTTGAGGCACAGTGCAAAGCTTAGATGGGTAGGAGCGCCATATTATTGTGCAGATTTTACAATTATGGTTTGCAGGTGCCACATCACATTGGCAAAGCCCCTGAGGCGCCTATACAGCAGAAACAGCCATAATTGACCCCATTTTACAAGCTACACCTCTTAATGAATTCATCTAAGGGCGCAGTGATCAAATTGACACCACAGGTGGGTCAAACAATTTTATACCATTGGGCCGTGAAGAAAAAAATAACTACATTTTTACCACCAAAATTTGGTTTAGCCCCAGATTTTACATTTTCACACTGGGAGATGGGTAAGAATGGCATCAAAATGTGTCCCACAATTTCTGGTGAATGTAGTAATGCCCCATATGTGGCTGTACAGTGCTGCTTAGCCACACGGAGAGACTCGGGAGGGAAGGAGTGCTATTTGCCTCCTGAAGATTTTCCAAGAACAGTTTGCAGACTCCATATACAGAGCCCCTAAGTGCCAGTAGAACAAAATCCCCCCTCAAGTGACCCCATTTTGGAAGTTATACCCCTTTGGGAATTTATCTACAGGTGTAGTGACGATTTCGACTCAATGGATGTTGCTCAGTGAAAATTGCAAATCTTATATTGTACATTGCCATCACCAGTACATGGCAGTTACCAGCTCATGCTTCTGGAGACACGCACATGTAAACTAGGTCATCGCTACAGGAATGCCAAACACGAGGATGCTAAATGTGGTTTAGGCACACTGGGACTCAGAACGGATATCGATAGCAGCATGGGCTCCGTTCCTGGCAGTAAGGCTGGGTTCACATTCTGTCCAAGCAGTCCGTTAACGCTGCCATTAATCTCTATTTCGGGTGCATCGCTAGCGCATGCCCAAAATGGACGTGCGCTAGCGATGCGCCGTCATTGAGTGACGGACCCTGGGACTCGGGCGGCAGCGTTTCCGGGTCCGTCACAGATCGAGCACCTGCTAGCTCTATCTGCGCTAGCATGTCGGCACTTGCGTTATCGCAGCCCGTTTAACGGATGCGTTGAACGGACTGCTGTTAACGCAATGTGAACCTAGCCTTAGTGATGGGTGTCCGTTGTGATATTAGCTGAACACCTGGCTGTGATTGCACGCGCACAGCTCCTGGGCACACAAAATCACCAGGACGTACCTAGCACTTCCCAACCATTTCACAAACTTTTAAAATCAGACTCTTTTTTTTTTTTCTTCTGATATTAACCAACATCTTTAAAGTAGCAATATCCTAAAGGTTAAACTGCTGTTTCAACATACCTATGTGTAGACACAACCCACAGTATACTGTATATTACACTTTAACAACATTTGTTGTAAGTGAATAACTACAAAGCTATGGCCACTAGAGGTCTGCAGTATAGACGAATTGCTCAACCATGCTGCTGGTCCAAACTGAATCTTCAGGACATGTTAAAGAGATTTTTGCTAGTACAAGTCTTTTTGGGCAACCAAAACAACCATGCAGATAAACTTTCATGGGTTTTTAATCTTTTTATCTTACTTGAAAGCATTAAAAAGTGCTATAAAACTACATTAATATGGAATATGATTGTTGTTGTGTGAATAACCCTTTAAAAGTGAACTTGTCACCAGATTTGACTGATATGAAAAACAGCCACCACCTTTCAGGCTTGATATACAGCATTCTATAACGCTGTATATTTGCCCTCAACCAGATCTGAAAGATAAGAAACAGAGCTTTTATTATAGTCATCTGCTGTACATCAGCCCTGAAAGGTGGTGGCCACATCGGGTCAGTCAAACCTGGTGACAGGTTCTCTTTCAGTCTCAAGTCCTAGACATCCAATAATTTAAATGCAATTCTGGACACAGAACAAATTCAGCACACCTTCTAAAATATATAAAACTTCCATAAAAACTGCCAAAACATCTCTCAACACCTGCTCTATTTTAAGGAAACTACTCAATGGAAATCAAATAAATGTAAAAACAAAACAAAAAACAGACACCCTACCGGACTCCCAGTTTTTGATTGATTTGTCCCGTTTGGAGAACATGAATAAAATGTTTTAGATAAGACATGTATGCAGACCAGGACAAGTTTTTACATATAGAGCCAACCATTTCCACCGAGGCATTGACCATATGTTCATGCTGAAAAACAAGAACACAAGAATATCACGATTACATAAATGAACTCCCACGTAGCATATACTTGGGAACAACCAATAATGGCAGCAATTACTGTGTTTGAAAGTGGCCATTTAACAACTTTCTATATAATCTCCAAGGCAGGGGTCTCAAACACGTGGGTGCCGCATGTCTGTTATCTGCAGTCACCAGGGCATCAGAATTCCTGAGACATACTTGGGACAGCAGAGATCAGGTAGAAGATGAGTGTGGGCGCTCCTTATTGACATCCCACCAGAGAGCAGTGTGTAGGAACAGAGGCACTTCTTTCCCGCGCTGCTGGATCGCTTGTAGTCAGTGAGTATGGAGAAGACGACATTTTTTAACCCTTTCCCAACATCCTCTGTACATATACAGGGCTGCAGGACATGACTTCCTGCAAACCACTGTATATGTACAGTGCAATAATGGCGTTAACTCACAAGCGGAACTGACCCCATCATCAACAGGTATCAGAAGTATATCATAGAGGACACTGTGATGCAGGCAATGATTGGTATAAGCACTGATCATGATCATTTAACTCCCTGGGAATAGCTGTGTATAGTGACAGTACTATCTAGATGGCCATTTGAGGGACGGGACTCCCTCTTTAGTCCTATCAGCTCCTCAAGAACATGGGGTGCCAGTAGTTGACATGGAAACTTAAAGCTAAGTTAATGGCCATCAAGTTCGCCATCTACAGTAGCCTGTAGGGACCGGCAATGAGCACGGTCTAACAGATGAAATTTCAGTGTAAAAACGAAATCTCTAATATCCTGCAGTACCGAGGTATTGCAGGAGATTAGATCAGTAATCAGGCAAGTAAAAGTTAAATATAAGAACTAGGTAAAGAAAAAAAAAATCCTTTCAAAATAGAGGTATGAAAAAAATAATGGAAAAGAGTAAACAAAAATTTACACGTTTGGTATTGCGGTGTCCGAAACAACCTAAGCTATAAAAGTACACCATAACCCACACGATGAACACTGTAAAGAGAAAAAATAAAAACAAAAACACCAAAAGTGTAGCCTTTTCATTATCATGACATAGAAAACATGGAATAAAAAAATCAGAAAGTCGTGTAGGAATAAAAGAAAGAGTATCACTAAAAATGTCATCTTGTTGCACAAGGAATGTGATGACTCAACTTCAATTTTTTTTATGTGGGCCCATTTACCAAGCTGAGTTTGAGACCCCAAATTTAAGGCATATACATTTGCATTTTCCTCCAATCAACTTAGGAGAGTGAATCAGAGCTGCCGACAGAACAGAATTTAAAACAGTCAGCTATACATATTCTACAATAAAACATGCCATTATTTTCCCTCACATATATCAGCTATACACAGGCCAAGTAATAGACGGACAATGGCTGGGGGCATTGATTTAAGCTCCATATTCACCAGCTCTGAATATGACAAAGTATCTGTGGAATGTCCTGCACCCATGGAGACACCACATAGAAGCCTACAGGACTTAAAGAATCTGCTGCCAACACCAAGGACCTACAGAGATCCTATAAATCCCAGAGCTGTCAGGGTGAGCTATTAGGCTGTTTGGTTAAGTGTCATGGCTGATCTATGTATGTATGTGTCAGTTAGATACCTCTAGTTATGCTTGTATTACCTAAGTGGGAAAACCACTTTAAGTCAAAGTTTACCGCAAAAACTATGCTTACTACATACCTTATGCATTTTTTCATCAAATATAGTACTGGTCGCATATGGCATTATGTAATTTTGCATGGACTTGGAGGACAATATTACATTTCCTTCAAATAAATGATTTGCTAGTTTCCTCAATGCTCGCGCTCTCCTGTGAATCTATAAAAAGAAAAAAAAAAAACATTACCAATAAATTGTGAGGAATTGTGCCAAACTCCTATGAAAAATTACAATTCAGAAAATAAATATTATAAAACGTTACCTGGATGTGTTTCATATTCTCGAAGAAGTCCATTTCAGGATCGTTGTAATCTGTAAGCTTAACCAAGTCTGAGAACTCTGGATTCCCCGGGAATATTCGGATCAAATTAGATAGCAAAGTGGTGTAATCTTGCTGAACAGTCTGTTAAAGGAAAGGGTTTAGTTAGACTCTGTTCACAACAAAGTTACTTTAAAGTGGAAACACAACAGCATATTTGTGTAATTCTTCCAGAATAACTACAAGAATGACTTCTAAGTTGCTGCAGCTTCTTACAATAAATCAAACTGCATCCCCTCAATACCTGAAGATCAGAGCCCTAACGATTCACAATACCTGAAGATCAGAGCCCTAACAATTCACAATACCTGAAGATCAGAGCCCTAACGATTCACAATACCTGAAGATCAGAGCCCTAACAATTCACAATACCTGAAGATCAGAGCCCTAACAATTCATAATACCTGAAGATCAGAGCCCTAACGATTCACAATACCTGAAGATCAGAGCCCTAAAAAAGGAGATTTTTGTTTACTTACCGTAAAATCTTTTTCTCCGAGCCACTCATTGGGGGACACAGGACCATGGGTGTATGCTTGCTGCCACTAGGAGGACACTAAGTAGACAGAAAGATTAACTCCTCCTCTGCAGCATACACCCCTTCACTGGATACAATTTGAACCAGTTCGGTAGTAAAGCAGTAGGAGCATGAACAAAGACAACTATGTCAAAACCAAAGAAGTAACAACAAGCCAAAACAGGCTAACAGGGTGGGTGCTGTGTCCCCCAATGAGTGGCTCGGAGAAAAAGATTTTACGGTAAGTAAACAAAAATCTCCTTTTCTCCTACGCCTCATTGGGGGACACAGGACCATGGGACGTACAAAAGCAGTCCCTGGGTGGGGAGCAATATGCTAAAACCCCATGTACCACTGGCTTACGGCTTAAGGAACTGCCGCTTGCAGAATGCGCCTGCCAAGGGCAGCGTCTGCAGAAGAGATGGAATGAATGTGGTAATGCTTGGTAAAAGTGTGCAAACTGGACCACGTCGCAGCCTTGCAGACCTGCTGTGCTGACGCCTGGTGCCGAATGGCCCACGAGGCGCCCACCGACCGAGTAGAATGAGCCTTGATCCCAGCTGGAATGGGAACACCTTTGACACGATAGGCTTCTTGAATGGCTGACCGAATCCATTTTGCCAGAGTGGCCTTTGAAGCAGGAGAACCCCTCCTGGGCCCCTCTGGAAGTACAAACCGGACGTCTGACGTGCGGAAGGGAGCCGTTCTTGAGACGTACCGACGAAGAGCCCTCACCACATCAAGAGTGTGTAGAGCCTTTTCGATGCGATGAACAGGAGCCGGGCAGAACGAAGGTAGAACAATCTCCTCATTGAGGTGGAAAGAGGAGACGACCTTGGGCAAAAAGGTGGGAGAGGTCCTCAATACCGCCTTGTCCGGATGAAAAATGAGGGCGGCAGGAGAGCGCAGCCAACTCCGAAACCCTTCTGATGGACGTGACGGCTACTAGGAAGACTACCTTCCAAGAAAGGAAGGTCAAGGAAACGTCCTGTAGCGGTTCGAAGGGATTCTCCTGAAGGGCTCCGAGAACCAAGTTGAGATCCCACGGATCCAAAGGTGACTTGTAGGGAGGCGCCACACGGGAAACTCCCTGGAAGAAGGTTTTCACCGGCAACCTATTGGCAATCTTCCGCTGGAAAAGGACTGACAATGCCGAAACCTGGCCCTTTAGGGAGCTAAGGGCAAGTCCCGACTCTAGTCCGGATTGAAGAAACTCCAGTATGGAAGGAATAGAAAATACTAGAGGAGATCGTCCCTGTGCATCGCACCATGAGAAAAAAAGTCGCCAGGTACGGTGGTAACTACGCATGGAAACAGGTTTCCTAGCTCTGATCATGGTGGAGGACACCGTGGGAGAAAACCCCGCTTGACCTAGAATCCAGGACTCAACGGCCAGGCCGTCAAAGACAGGGCCCTTGAGTTCTGGTGGTAAATTGGGCCCTGTGAAAGGAGATCCACGCGATCTGGAAGACGCCAGGGGACGTCGGCCACCAACTGAACCAGTTCGGCGTACCATGCCCGACGCGGCCAGTCTGGCGCGACGAGAATCACCGGTACCCCCTCCGCCCTGATCTTTTTGATGACCCTCGGTAGCAGGGGAAGAGGGGGAAAAATGTACGGGAGACGGAATTGACGCCAAGGAAGGACCAGGGCGTCTACCCCGAGGGCCCGTGGGTCGAGGGACCGAGCAAGGAACTGAGGGACCTTGTTGTTCATCCTGGAAGCCATGAGGTCCACATCCGGGGTCCCCCAGCGATGGCAAATCTGCTGGAAGACCTCCGGGTGGAGGGACCACTCTCCGGAAGCGATGCCCTGGCGGCTGAGGAAGTCCGCCGCCCAATTTTCCACACCTGGAATGTGGATCGCCGAAATGGGCGAATGGTTCGACTCCGCCCAATGGAGGATGTGAGACACCTCGAGCATGGCCGTTTTGCTGCGAGTTCCGCCCTGACGGTTGATATATGCCACGGCCGTGGCATTGTCGGACTGTATTCTGACTGGATGACCTGCCAGAAGTCGGTGAAAGTGAAACAATGCCAGCCTGATAGCTCGAATCTCAAGGATATTGATGGCGAGACGAGACTCCTGAATGGACCACCGCCCCTGGGCTGTGTGCTGGTTGAAAACCGCTCCCCAGCCTATGAGACTGGCATCGGTGGTCACCACCAGCCACCGTACTGGGAGAAAGGACCTTCCCTGGGTTAGGGAGGACTTCAGCGTCCACCACCTGAGAGCCTTCCTGACCCGAGGGGACAGGATGAATCGCCGGTCGAGAGAGGACGGGTTGCCGTCCCAAGCCGACAGTAGCGCATGCTGCAGGGGACGGAGGTGAAACTGCGCAAATGGGACCGCTTCCATGGTCGCTACCATCTGCCCGAGAACTCGCATGCTGGCGCGAATGGAGTGGGATACTGGACGAGAAAGACGCTGGGCTCCCTGCTGCAAGGCCAAAACCTTGTCTTGAGGGAGTATGACCAGACCGCGGAAAGTGTCCAGTATCATCCCCAGGAAGGAGATTTGTTGAGCCGGAATTGGAGAAGATTTTTTGAAATTTATCTTCCACCCCAGGCGACAAAGAGTATCCACCGTAAGAGCGACGGACTCTTCGCACGCTGGGTAGGAAGGACCTTTTATCAATAGGTCGTCCAAGTACGGAATTACCACCACTCCCCTGGAATGAAGAATGGCCATGGCAGCCGCCATGACCTTCGTGAAAACTCTGGGAGCGGTGGCGAGACCGAAGGGCAAGGCCACGAATTGAAAGTGCTCCCCGCAAAAAGCGAAACGAAGGAACTGCTGATGCGGAGGGAAGATCGGTATGTGCAGGTAGGCGTCCTTGATGTCTATGGATGCCAGGAATTCTCCCTTTTCCATAGACGCGACCACAGAACGGAGGGACTCCATCCTGAAGTGTCGGATTTTTATAAATCTGTTTAGTAGTTTCAGGTCTAGGATCGGACGTAGTGATCCGTCCTTCTTTGGGACCACGAACAGATTTGAATAGAAACCCTTGAATCTTTGTTCTAGGGGGACCGGAATGATGACTCCGTCCCTTAGTAGTGCCCGTATTGCCTGGTGAAACGCTGTGGCCTTTGACCTTTGAGGGCAAGACTGGAAGAAACGTGTAGGGGGGAGGGAGGAAAATTCTATTTTGTATCCGGTGGACACCAGTTCTCTGACCCACTCGTCGGAAACGACTGAGAGCCAGGCCTGACGGAACAAGAGTAGGCGTCCGCCTACTTTGTTGGAGTCCACCGGATAATGCAAGGAGTCATTGGGCGGAGGATCCATGGGATGCGGATCCCTTAGGCCCGGGAGGTTTAGGTCTGGGTCTCCAGTTACGATTAGGTCTGTAAGAGACCTGGGTGCCTCGGCCACCGCGCGAACCTCTACCTGATGCGGGGGTAGAGGATGTAGAAGACCAGTTGGTATTGGACCGAAAAGGCCGAAATGGAGGTTGCTGCTGGTACCGAAAGGGCCGGGTAGGCTTTTGCTGGGGAAGAAATTTACTCTTCCCTCCGGTAGCATCCGAGATCATTTGATCCAATTTTTCTCCAAATAGCCGACCAGCCTGGTAAGGCAGGGCTGTTAGAGAACGTTTAGAAGCCGAATCTGCTCGCCAATCCCTGAGCCACAGGGCTCTCCTGATGGAAATTGCATTGGCGGCTGCCTGTGCAGCGCAATTGGCTGCGTCCATAGAGGCGTTGACTATGAAGTCTCCGGCCTGCGCTATCTGGTTAACTAGGATGCTGGCTTCTGGAGGTAAATCACTGGCTTGGATGTTAGAGGAAAGAGTCTCGGTCCAAGAGACCATAGCCTTAGCCACCCAAGAGGCGGCGAAAGATGGGAAGAGAGACGCTCCTGAGGCCTCGAAGGCGGAACGAGCCAGATAATCAATCTGGCGATCGGAGGGATTCTTAACGGAAGAACCGTCCGAAAGAGACAGGATGGTCTTGGACGCGAGGTGTGACACAGCAGGGTCCACCGAGGGAGACTGCAGCCAGTCCTTGACTAATTCCCGAGAAAAAGGGTATTTGGCCTCGATGGACTTTTGTCCAATGAAGCGTTTATCTGGGCGATCCCTATGTTTTTGTACAATCTCCTTAAAGTGAGGGTGAGTAACAAAAACATTTTTAACACGTTTAGTCTTTTTGAAAGACACCACATGTTCGGGCTCTGAAGCAGAGTCCTCAGTCACCTTCAGGGTCTTGTTTACCGCCTCAATGAGAGAGTCCAGGGACTCTTGGGAGGAGGGGGGTTCCTGAACGTAGGAGATGTCGGACTCATATTCAGAGTCATCCGAGTTTGGGGAAGGTGACCTGGAAGCAGCGCTTGCAGGTACTGAAGGGCCCGCTAGCTCTTGGTCAGGGGATGAAACGTGAACACGTTTTCTGGGACGCCCCCTACTGGTAGAAGAATCCATACCGTCGTCTGAATCCTCCACGGTCCGACCTGGAGGGGGGCCCCGGAGGGAGTCAATTGCCCTGGCTAGGGAAGCCACAGATCGTGACAGAGAGGTTGCCCACTCAGGGGGGCTAGGCCCTACCGGGTCGACGGCTGCGGCATCGGTGACGGTACCGGCGTCGGCAAGGAGCGGCTGCACAGAGGGTGAGACGCAATCTGCACACAAAGGACTAGTGTGGGCTCGGGGCAGGGCCGCATTGCAGGTGGCACATACAGTGAAAAATACTGTGTGCTTCTTGTTACCCTTTTTTGTCTCCTTGGATTGAGACATAGTGCCTTAAGAACAGAGCGGGCAGTATTGCAGAGAAAGGGTTAAGCTTTCTTGGAGCAGCTTACCCACGGTCCTGTCTGTGTCCCCAGAGAGAGATATGGCGGTTCTTTCCAGGAGTTCTCCTTGGAGCGCTTGTAGAAGCGTGGGCTCCGTGCAGAGAGAGAGGAAATATGGCCCCCGAGATTAGGAGGGCGCCTCTCGTCCCAGACGAGAAGCGCCGATGAAGGGGGCGGAGCTACGGCCGTGGGAGTGGATTTGTCCCTTGCGGCCTACTCCGGCTGGAGAAGCCGGGGACTAAATTTATGAGGCCTGCCGACGATGTGCGGCGGCGGCCGCGACGGAGCGCCGCCGAGCACCACCGACCCCCGGTCGGCGGTGCCTCTCCCTGGGGACCCGGACCGCATCGCTGCCGCTGAGGGGGAGCAGGGGGGAGCCCCCTGAAGGTACTTACGGCCGCTATTGTTCCCGGATCTCACAGGTCTGCAGGGCGCTGCTGTGAGGATGTCATCTCAATCCATGCACCCTGGATGGGGATGGAGAGGCCCCTGATGTGCTGCTGTAGCAGAGGGGGGCTGCGGCACAACATCCCCTCCGGACTGCATACCCAGATTACATCGCTGTAATGCAAGGTCCTGGAGGGGGTTGGGGGGAAATCGGAACCAAAAAAGGAACCGTTGCCCTGGCGCAAACCTTATTCGTGCGCCATACGTCGCAGGAGAGGGACGGGGAGGTATACTCGCCGTGCTCGCCTGTTGATGGTTCGGGGGAGAGCGGACCTTATGAAAAAAAGGACCCGTCGCCCCCTTCACTCCGTTAAATAAAAAATTAAAAATTTACAGAAAATTAAAAAATCAAAAATTAAAACAAAGTTGGGGTCTGGAAAAAAGACCCAAGTGCCTCCTAAGACACTAAGCAAGAACTGGTTCAAATTGTATCCAGTGAAGGGGTGTATGCTGCAGAGGAGGAGTTAATCTTTCTGTCTACTTAGTGTCCTCCTAGTGGCAGCAAGCATACACCCATGGTCCTGTGTCCCCCAATGAGGCGTAGGAGAAATTCACAATACCTGAATATCAGAGCCCTAACAATTCACAATACCTGAAGATCAGAGCCCTAACGATTCATAATACCTGAAGATCAGAGCCCTAACAATTCACAATACCTGAAGATCAGAGCCCTAACAATTCACAATACCTGAAGATCAGAGCCCTAACGATTCACAATACCTGAAGATCAGAGCCCTAACAATTCACAATACCTGAAGATCAGAGCCCTAACGATTCACAATACCTGAAGATCAGAGCCCTAACGATTCACAATACCTGAAGATCAGAGCCCTAACGATTCACAATACCTGAAGATCAGAGCCCTAATGATTCATAATACCTGAAGATCAGAGCCCTAACGATTCATAATACCTGAAGATCAGAGCCCTAACAATTCACAATACCTGAAGATCAGAGCCCTAACGATTCACAATACCTGAAGATCAGAGCCCTAACGATTCACAATACCTGAAGATCAGAGCCCTAACGATTCACAATACCTGAAGATCAGAGCCCTAACAATTCACAATACCTGAAGATCAGAGCCCTAACGATTCACAATACCTGAAGATCAGAGCCCTAACAATTCACAATACCTGAAGATCAGAGCCCTAACGATTCACAATACCTGAAGATCAGAGCCCTAATGATTCACAATACCTGAAGATCAGAGCCCTAATGATTCATAATACCTGAAGATCAGAGCCCTACTGCACTTGTCTACGGAGTGGCAGCCAGAATTCACATACAAATTAATGAGAATCTCAACCAATGCTGCAATGACCGTGGCATGTGTCAGGGCCTCATTCTAGAGAAGGGGCAGATCCCACTGGTGGAATCCGCCTTTAACCTGTATTTATGACATAATGCGGATATGCATTAAATGTATGACAAGTGAATAACAGTGTAATGAGTGGCTATGGTGAAGTGAAAAGTATATATTCATTAGATAAACACTAGTGATGAGCGAGCATGCTCGCGAGTTAGTAGAGTATCTTTGGCGTGCTTGAATACTATGTTCAGGTCGCCGTGGCTGCATGTCTCGCAGCTGTTCGACATCCACAACACATGTAAGGATTGCTTGTTTATTAGACAATCCCTTCATGTGTTGCGGCTGTTGAACAGCCATGAGACATGCAGCCACGGCGACCTGAACATAGAGCATCTTTGGTATGCCTGAATACAATTAGCACACAAGTGTGATCAGATAACTGCTAACCCAAGCACGCTTGCTCATCACTAATAAACACTTTTTATCATATTATTGCAAGATTATTATTGCAACTATGTACCTCAACTTTACTTTTGAGGCCGTTCCTCAAGCTCTCAAGTAGAGTGCGATGAATGATCTCCTGGTAGTCTTCCTCGGTATGCTTTACTGCAGCCAGCTGCTTCATAACACTGATAAGCAGAAGTCCTGCATTGTCACTTAAAGACATGTCACCAAGCTAAAACATGAAACATTTTACAGCATTATTGTGATTGGAAAGTCAAGAAAACAAGGTTATGTTAACACGTAATACTGATATGCTATAAGCCTAACAATAACTCACGCACTGCTTTACACTATACTTAAGTGGGACGTCAGATAGCAAAATTCTCTCTCAAAAGAATGAGTGTAAACAAATGGGCCACACTGACCCCAGTGAGAGGGGTAGGCAGACAAAAAATAAGTAGTTTTTGGGGAGGAATATATGATAGTAAAAATAGTAGAGATGAGGGAATAAGTTTGCAGGACCCAGGACCAGCAGCCACTTGAGTATTCCTTGGCCGCTAGACCATGGGACGGCGAAACTATTTGCTCATCTTTAAATAATATCACTGTATTGTACTTTTTTTTTACACCATCAGTGAACCCCTTCAGCACACAAAGAAAGGTTAATGAAGGCATACAATTGTTAAGGACATTTTTATTCCATTTTATGAACTATAACCCCAAAAGTTAAGATTTACCTGTATTGTGTAAAAACAGTTATGCATAAGTGGAAGAATGTAGTTCACATCTATAGACTTCATCTCCTTGATGAAGGCAGTTGCTTGTTGGAAGGCTGTTAGTCTGACATCAAAGTGTATATCATCCAAATGTTTCTGATCAAAGGCATTTAACTGTGTAGAAAATAAAAAAAAAATAGAAGTTTATTCAAGCCTTAAGAAATTAAAAGTGCCATTCAAAATGCATACAAATTGCTACAAACCTTAACAGCAACATCAGTGACACGCTCTAATTGAGGATCAAGTTCAGAGAGGACCTGAAAAAAAACAAAAAAAACCAACAGATGAGCAACTAAATGATATCTTATTTTTCAGGCTGTAGGACGCAACCCGGGTTTAGACACATCTGAAAATAGGGAAATAGATCTATTGTTAGTGTTGTTCTACAGAATGTGTGCTATATTCCATTTATACTCGAGTATAAGCCGAGATTTTCAGGCTGAAAGTGCCCCTCTCGGCTTATACACAAGTCAATGTCCCAGGGGGGCGGCCGAGGAGCGGCAGCTGTCCATCATACTCACCTTCTCCCAGCGCGTCTCTGCTAGTGATGAGCGAGTGTACTCGTTGTTCGGGTTTTTCCGAGTACGCTCGGGTGGTCTCTGAGTTTTTGTTAGTGCTCGGAGATTTAGTTTTCATCACCGCAGCTGAATGATTTACAGCTACTAGCCAGCTTGAATACATGTGGGGATTCCCTAGCAACCAGGCAACCCCCACATGTACTTAGGCTGGGTAGTACCTGTAAATCATTCAGCTGTGGCGATGAAAACAAAATCTCCAAACACTAACAAAAACTCGGAGACCACCCGAGCGTACTCGGAAAAACCCGAGCAACAAGTATACTCGCTCATCACTTGTCTCTGCATGTCCCTGGTTCACCGGCGCCCGCAGCTCTTCCTGTGTTCAGCGGTCACGTGGTACCGCTCATTAAAATAATGAATATGGATGTGACCACTCCCATAGGGGTGGAGCCGCATATTCATTACTTTAATGAGCGGTACTACGTGACCGCTTAACACAGGAAGAGTTGCCGGTGTCAGAGACCATCGCATTGGAGAAGCAGAGACCGCGCCGGGAGGGTGAGTATAACGGGGAGGGTGAGCCATGCGATATTCACCTGTCCCCGTTCCACCGCTGCACACCGCTGTGTCTTCCTCTGGCTGTGATGTTCAGGTCAGAGGGCCGATGACGTGGTTAGTGTGCGCAGAGCCCTCTGTCTGAACAGTCACTGCAGAGAGACAGAAGACACAGCGGCGCGCGATGGTGGAACGTGGACAGGTGAATATCACAAGTGCCGGTGTCCCCGCCTGCTCAGGACAAGAGGTGAGTATGTCATTTTTTTTATTTTTTTTTTATCACAGCAGCATATGGGGCAAATGTTTCTATGGAGCATCTTATGGGGCCATAATCAACCTTTATGCAGCATTGCATGGGGCAAATGTTTCTATGGAGCATCTTATGGGGCCATAACCAACCTTTGTGCAGCATTATATGGGGCATATTTTTGTATGAAGCACTTATGGGGCCCATCAAACTTTATGGAGCATTATATGGGGCATATTTTATTATGGAGAATCTTATGGGGCCCATCATGAACCTTATGAAGCATTATATAGGGCTCCTGATTCAATATGGATATTCAAAAACACAACCCACTGATGTCTCAATTAATTTTACTTTTATTGGTATCTATTTTTATTTTTGAAATTTACCAGTAGCTGCTGCATTTCCCACCCTAGGCTTATACTTGAGTCATTAAGTTTTCCCATTTTTATGTTGCAAAATTAGGGGTCTCGGCTTATACTCGGGTCGGCTTATACTCGAGTATATACGGTACATATAGCACACACATCATATACAATCTGTCACGCAGGAATATGCACATCATTGCTGCATACACAGTACATGTTCGCTCGGCTTTGGTTCATGTATACACACCAACAGGTCTCCTACATCAACACACATACAGCTCTGCTACATCAGCACACACTATAGACATTACCATTGCCTAACGTTTTTCCCAGGCATGTCAAGTAAAAGGTCCGTAAGCTACTCAGGATGTGCAGAATCAGTGCAGGTCCTGGTAGCTTTCTTTACTGCCTAGCACCAATCAGATAGATCAGTGTTGGGCAGTAAGTGGTACAGGAGTACGTTGTTATTGGGAAGACCACTGTATCAGCAATCTCCTCAATTATATGAGGCAGCCTTCAGACTGTAAAGACACAAACTCTTTAGCAAAATTTGATATTGGTAAAGAAGGCGTCTTATAGTCCAAAAAATATGACAAAAATTTTTTATCAAGACCAAATGCATACATTACCTGAAATGTAGTACAAAGCGTCTGCCGGGATAACTTATTCTGAACTACAGCAAATAATTTGCTTAGCGGCTTTAAGAAACTTGAGGGATTTACACAATGCCTTAACAAATTCTGCACGGTCTCCAGGATGTCCACTTCAGTGTCCTAATAGGAAAACAACCAGACTTGTTATGCACTTCATTTAATCGCTTTTTATATTGCATTTTTTTGGTGGAGGTGCAGTGACTGAAAAATGTAAATTCTGGCATTTTAGTCATTTATATATATTTTTTTGATTTATGGCATTTACCACCATACCTTTGCAGTCTTGCTGATTTCAAATAGGTCTAGTTTTTATTATCTTTAAATTTAAAGACTGAAAACTAGGGTGGTTCAAATTGTTATGTTTTATTTAAGCGATTTTATTTGACATTAGTTTAATGGATACAACATTCTAAGTCAGGTATGAGGCGGAGTGTGCCCCAGTGGGTGGCAACTGTGTTTTACAGATTGCACAAGCTGCTCATAGCAATGATCAGACCTTGCTCCGATTGCTGCTGTTTAACCAAAACAAATATCTACAGATTGTGGCGTGGTGTGTATAAAAGAAGAGTGGCGCAAAGGAAAAAAGTTACATCATAATATATTGGATAGTTGCCTACACGGTTCATAGCAATGCTGCCAAAAGGGAAACCCCACCAGGTAAGAAGAGGAAATAGTGGCTGTCACCTGTCCCCAATTTTTCTAAAAACTTGGTGTCTATAATTCTATACTTGTATAACCTTTTAGGATCAAATTTGCTAAATGTATCTAATCTAAGAGTGGAAATGTTCAGGAGCCATGCAGAATGTGGCCACGGTATATATTAACACAGTTTACAAGCAAATTGCTCAGGTATATTAGAGTTTAATTCAAACAGTCAACTTGTTGCTACACAGATTGCACTGACGTTTTATCTAGAACAACACTGTATAACTTTATCACTCACCTGCGACAAGTTACTTTTATGCAAGTAAGATATAAGGAGCCCTATGAGTAGGTTACTTTGTTCTTTGTCTTGGATAAATTTGCTAATCCTACGAGTTAAAGACAAAAAAAAATAAAACAAAAATAGATTCCAATAACATTTTAACATCCATGACTTGATGCATCTGTATGACTCAAAAGAGACTACATACAACATAGGAGAGGCACTGTTTTACATACATACACAATATTTTATATACAAACAGTGATCTACAGTAGTTCAAGTGTATATTTCTGTTAATGTTGATGATTATTGCTTACAGCCAATGAAAACCCAAAAGTCATTATCTCAGTAAATTAGAATAATTGACAAAAACACCTGGAAAGGCTTCCTAAGTATTTAAAAAGGTCCCTTAATCTGTTTCAGTAGGCTCCACAATCATGGGGAAGACTGCTGACTTGACAGATGTTCAGAAGGCAGTCACTGACACTTCCCAAGGATGGTAAGCCACAAAAGGTCATTGCTAAAGAAGCTGGCTGTTCATAGAGCTCTGTATCCAAGCATATTAATGGAAAGTTGAGTGGAAGGAAAAGGTGTGGTAGAAAAAGGTGCACAAGCAACCGGGATAACCGCAGCCTTGAAGGGATTGTTCAGAAAAGGCCATTCAAAAATTTGGGGTAGATTCACAGGGAGTGGACTGCGGCAGGAGTCATTGCTTCAAGAGCCACCACACACAGACGTATCCAGGACATGGGCTACAAGTGTCACATTACATTCCATGTGTCAAGCCACTCATGACCAATAGACAACGCCAGAAGTGTCTTACCTGGGCCAAGGAGAAAAATAACTGGACTGTTGCCCAGTGGTCCAAGGTGTTTTCAGATGAAAGTAAATTTTGCATTTCATTTGGAAATCAAGGTCCCAGAGTCTGGAGTAAGAGTGGAGAGGCACACAATCCAAGCTGCTTGAGGTCTAGTGTGAAGTTTCCACAATCAGTGATGGTTTGGGGAGCCATGTCATCTGTTGGTGTAGGTCCATTGTGTTTCATCAAGACCAAAGTCAAGGGAGCCATCTACCAGGAAATTTTAGAGCACTTCATGCTTCCCTCTGCCGACAAGCTTTTTGGAGATGGAAATTTCATTCTCCAGCAGGACTTGGCACCTGTCCACACTGTCAAAAGTACCGTATGTACTTGAGTATAAGTCGACTTGAGTATAAGCCTAGGCACCTAATTTTTACCACGAAAAACTGGGAAAACTTCCTGACTCGAGTATAAGCCAGGTATGTATTGTTCCCTCATCCTTATCTCGGTATGCATGGCTTCCTCATCCCTATCCTGGTATGCATAGCTCCTATTAAAAAAATAAATAAATAAACAAACACATCCCACTTACCTTCTCTGTGCGCCCTTGCTGCACCTCGGCACCAGCAGGTCTTCCCACCGAGCGCGATCACGTGTCCCCCGCTCATTTAGGTAATGAATATATTCACTCCACGCCTATGGGAGTGGAGAGGGGTGAATATTCATTACCTTAATGAGCAGGGACACGTGATCACTGGGCCGGAAGAGCTGGTGGCACCAGAATGAGATGCAGCGATGACGTGCAGGGAAGGTAAGTAGGATGTGTGCTGGAAGCCAGCAGCTGCGGCTGCAACTGTGCGCGCTATAAGAAAAATTAATGTTCACTGCCAGGGCAGTGAATATTCATACATTTTTAGCAGCGGGCACTGTTACAGCCCCTGGCTCATGCCTCTGTGACCCGCACGAGTTTTAATAAACATCAGGGTAAGCAAATTAATTATTCAGTAACAAATCTCTAATAACGAATTACAGTTTTTCCAGGATGCATAAAAGCAATTATGCTAGAACTATTTTAATTCAAGGTAGATTAAAAAGGTTACTTGCCTATATAAAATATGGTGAATATATTTTTTTCATTGTCTGAAAATGTACTTACTTTGAAAGGATGCTGAGTTCCTTGCTGACTTGTTTACCAAATTTCCTCTTTTTCATTTTTTCCGCATTCAGCATGCTTTTATTGAGATACTGGAGGAGCACAGGCACGTGGGGTAGAACAAGCTTCACGCCAAAAGTTGGGCACTCTAAGTTTAAAGTATCAACATATAATTATGATGGAGACCAACGCAGAGTGTGCAAAGCCAATGAGAGAACTACATGAAGCTCTTGCTTACCATCACCCATATAGGCAGCATCAAGAACAACGCAGTCATTGACAACCAGGGAAGAGAGGTTTTCAGTTTCCTCAAAGTCTGGGCAGTTCAACAGATTACTAGTTATATCGATGACTACACCTGCTGTTGTGTCCGATAAATTCTTTGTAGATAGCAGAGCAAATGCATTCAGTAGTACATCGAACTCGGGCTGTCCAGGCTTTTGTTTAGCAAGACAAGGAAAATACCTGTCAAAAATATACCCACATAACCATATTATCAAGACAAATAAAGGCACATCTCATGAGTCAAACATTTCAGTTTCTCTTCTGTGCACTGATATAAATTTGTTTTAATTTAAATAGTTATTAAAAAGCAAATCACTAAGTAATAAAAGTGGTCACAAAGCAATTAATGCAATAAGATGACCAATTATTACTCACTGGGTAAATCCCCAGCTGCTCCGGTGTGGCCACGTTGGTGATCCTATCAGCAGAGATGGTGTATATTTATTCACAGGACCTGGTTCTGTCGCCATTTCAAACTGTGGCAGCAGGGATGGGAGCCCTGTGACCTGCCTCTTAAGTAATGGCAGCCCCAGCATTTCTTTCGATCAGCCGGCCTGATGTAATGCAATTGTTGCAGTAGGACATGTGACATTCTGCCAAACCCGCTATTACCGACACGGCCGCTTGACCAGGTCTTGCGAATTGATTCACACCAACTCTACTCAAGTCTTTATTACATGTGCTGCGGTAAGGGCTGGCAAATAATGACAACAGGACAGTTAAAGGGACCCTAACATATCCCTAAACACTAACGTGCAAATATAAAGTTAATCTACATATTAATAGCATTCTAATGTTGTCCAACCATTTTACTAAAAGTGCAACGAATGGGAAAAAAGTGAACTTTATGACTCGTGAGCAGCTTGCTTTCAGTCAAAGATGTGTGTGTGTGGCGGCTACAGTTTCCTCTCACAACATTGTGAGCAGAGGCTGTAAGTACACCCAGATGTCAAAGCGACGGGAACGTGCCTACAGCCACCTTACTAGGTACTGAATGATGACTGCTGACACTACACACACACACACGTATCTATGACTGAAAGCGAGTGGCACTCAGGAAAAATAAAGTTAAATTTCTTCCGATAGCAGTACATTCAGCAAGGTGGCTGGACAGCATTGGAACACTATTAACCTGTAGATTGACCCTATATCTGCAGGTTAGTACAGTTTGGGGGCATTAACAGATTCCCTTCAACAAAGAATGACTGTGCGCGCCAAAGAAGAAATTACTTGGAAAACTATAGGCAGGTTATTTTATAGAGAAAATCCAGCTCACCGTTCGTTACTTTGTGGTTCGTAGCATAGAAAAACACTCAGTCGTAGCGTGAAAGAAATGAATTTGAAGAAAATCCAGCTCATGAACAGTGAACGTATTTTTATTCACAAAAGTGCATTACAGAGGAATAAAACCAAGATTTTCACAGATCATGGTTTTATACCAATTTAATGCACCTATGTGAATACAAAATACGTTCACTGTACGCGAGCTGGATTTTCTTCAAATGTTATTTTATTTCTTTAGCTGCTTTGCAGAGCTGTGGAGTCGGAGTCGTGGAGTTGGGAGTCAGAATTGGTATAAAATGGACCAACTCCAAAATATATAATAAAATAGGTACGGTAGTTCAGTGCAGGATGTGCTGTAATTTGGTAAAGTTATGAAATGTCCTATAAATGTCTGTTCTGTTCCTGATCTCGGATTTTAGTGGAGATGAATCTGTGCTGCACTTTATGTACATGCTCAGTAGTGAGGCGGTGCTGTGGAGTCGGAGTTGAAAGTCAGGAAAATTGACAAGTCAGAGTCGGAGTTAGTGGTGTGGCTTACTGACTCCACAGCCCTGCTGCTTTGTGGACTTTTTTTTTTTTTTTTTTTTAAAGCCCTGGTCCTGAATTACAAACTTAAAGGCAACCTGTCACTTCCCCCCCCAGTCGTTTCAAACTAAAAGAGCCAGCTTGTGCAGCAGTAATGCTGCATTCTGACAAGGTGGCTCTTTTAGTTCTGGGTGCTGTAACTGCAGAAATAATCAGTTTTATAATTTGTTCTAAATACCTTTCTTCAGACAAGGAGGCAGGCCTTTCCCCCCTGCTGCAGACGCCGCACAGCCGTCACTCGCATATTCTTGGCGCCGGGCGCCGCCTCCTCGGCGCTGTTTTGAAAATAGCCGGCGCCTGCGCTCTTTTCCCCTGCCTGGTGTAGTCGCAGTGCGCATGCCCAGGAATCCCAGCCCCGCAATGTGAATAAATCATAAGGAGGAGGCGGCGCCCGGCGCCAAGAAGATTTGAGTGACGGCTGTGTGGCATCTGCAGCAGGGGGGAAACGCCGGCCTCCTTGACTGAAGACAAGGTATTTATGACAAATTACAAAACTGATTATTTCGGCAGTTACAGCACCCAGAACTAAAAGGGCCACCTTGTCAGAATGCAGCATTACTGCTGCACAAGGTGGCTCTTTTAGTTAAAAACGCCTGGGGGGGGGGGGGGGGGGGGGGGTGACCGGTTCCCTTTAAGGGGAATGTATCAGCAGGTTTTCAACTCCCAAACCATTTGTATCTTCATGTAGCTCTTTCAAAGACCGGACCTGGAATGTTTTTGAATGGCTAATCCATTCCTCTATTACAGAGAAATCAATGTGTGAATGAGTCTGAAGATCTGAAGTCTCAGTCACTCCAGCTCTATTCCCGCCCAGCGCTACTTCCTACTGCTTAAATGATGGCTCCTTTGCCTGAAGTCATACAGCATTCAGGCTTTCAGTCAAGCAGGAGGAGGCGGTGATGCTGGACAGGGATTAGAGCTGGAGTCACAGATCTACAATTTCAATTGTATATCAATTCAAACACTGACTTCTCAGTAATCGAGGAGTGGACTGGCCATGTAAAGGTATTGCTGGACTGGTCTTAAAAAAGCTACATGAAATAGTTTAGGCTGAGAATTCCTGCTGACAGATTTGATTTAAAGAGCCAGAACAAAGAAAGTATTACTTTAGTGACACAATAATAAGAACTTCCACTGACATGAAAAGACAACAATGCAGGTAATTGTCAGGCATGCTGGACTCTCGGCTCTTGAGATTGGTCTAACCTTGACTTAGATAATTACCAAGACCTAGCCTATTTGTTATGAAGAGGAGCCAAGCTGCACTACCTCAGAGTATAATCATAAATCCAAGATATTACATTTAACAGCATGCTTTTAAAATGGCTATCCGCTACTTTTATATTGATGAGCTATGCTTTAGATGATGGTACTGCAGATCAACCCAAACTGAAAAGAATAGGAGCTGAGCGGCAGAACCTGGCAGGACCACTAAACAGTAAACGGATGTGTGTGGTTCCACTATGCACATGGTTTACATTCTGTGACCACCGCTGTAGCTGGTAAACTCTGAACAATGGGGAATCTAGGAGTTGGACACCGGCCAATCCGATATTAATAACCTATGCAATGGATAGATCATCAATATCAACATAGTAAACAAACTATATAATACAATAACTTGCTTCTGGGCCCAACTGCATTACCTGGAATACTGACTCCAAACATGAATCAGCTTCAGAACAAAGGACGGCGAATGCTGACTTTCCAACGCAAGCCTGCAAATCTGTAACATAAAATAACAGAAAACATAAAAAGAAATATGCAGATGATACCTAAAATATGTAAATCCATTCTCAATTACATATCAAAACTATATTTACCTGTGGCCAAACTACGGCAAAAAATACAGCGTCAATCTCTTCAGCAGTGTAGGGGTAGGTTTCAAAATCAGTAAAATATTCAACTATGCGTTTCATTCCAAGACGCCTCAAATTTTTTAGTGGATTAATAAGTTTAAGTTGTATCTATGAAAAAAAAATATTAAAGATTAAAGAAAAATGAATACTTCTTTTAACTACACTTTTTCCTACATATTTTAGCCAAGGAGTATCAAATGTTTTAGGCTTTTTTTTTCACAAAAGTTTTACAGGGTTCACTGTATTTGCAAGTACTTTACATTGAGAGGATATCCTGGTGCACATCTCTGAATGATGAAAACAAAGGCATACAGTTGTATCCATCACACACAGCAATTGCATACCATGCCTTTCGATTTGAGAAAGCTTACATCCATTGAAGATATGTGGTCAGTTCTCCAAGAGGTTTGGGGCAACCGGCCTCCTGAGGTCATTCAAACACTAGGTGCACGTGCACGCAGAAAAAATGTCAGATCATGAGTAAAGCACCTTCTGCTGTTCCTGGAAGATCTCCTAGGGTTTTTGGACTATGTAGGTTACTACACAGAACTAAAGTTATCCAGATCTGAGAAAATGATGACTTAGCCTTATGAAAGGTGAGCAGAAAGATTTGTAGGGCGTTAATCCACAAGTATTCTGTGGCCACTTGACCAGGGTCCTACAAACTTCCTTTTACTTGACGGCAAACGCAGAACCTCTTCTGATTAGTAGGCCAGTGACACGCACATGAATTTGTACCAGGCTTACTAATCATAAGCAGAGCAGGGGATGTTGGCAAGGTAAGAGCTTCACAGGGGTCTGGCCCTTTTTGTTAAACTCTAATTTTTAGGAAGCTTTATGACCATAAATAGGTCAACTCATGTTTCAAGTTACAAATTCAGTTCTGAAGGCAGAAAAGGGTTATAAACTCTACAATGAGATCAAATTCACCGATGAATTCTCACTTCACTCATTCTGTAGCCAGCAATACACAGTGCAACATAGAAGATATAAAAGATGTTATTTTTTTTAATGAAGCACAATTGTAAAAATTAGGTTTATCAAAAAAGAAAACCTGAAAAATGTCCATATTTTAACCCCTCAATGGCGCACATTGTATTTTTCAATGGTAGGTTCCATTCGCAGTGTTCGGTTCAATGGAATTTCCCCTGACAGTATATACTAGAAGGAAGGGTTTGGTGTGACACACCTCTTTGAGCTTTCAAGTATGGTTTAAAGAGGATCTTTAATCAATTTTTTCATTTTGAACGAGACACCCAATGTAATAGTGGCTGCAAAGCATAATATATATTTTTTTTAAAAAAAAAATTGCAATGTTTGCTAAGTGTTTAGCACTGAATGAGTTAACACTCACTTGGACAGAAAAGTTATCAGATAGTTTTAATCCCCCACCAAGGCCAACATCTGTAATGAGTTTATTTTCAAAAAACATACTGATTGATCATTTATATTGTGATCTCCAATGGGGACATCGATGCTGATGTCTAAAGCGCTGTGGAATTAATGGCGCTACATAAGTGAGTAAAATAAATAAAATGTCGGTTGTCCACATGCAACTTGTACTCTCTCTGCAGTGAGATCAGGGCTGTCATTACATCTCACACAGGAGCAGTCAGTTCTGGGCTACACCTGTGAGATGTCAGGGGACCCCGCTCTGATCTCACTCCAGAGCGATTTTAAGTTTCCCTGAGCATAACATGCATAAGTGTGATTACGGACATCTCCAGACAGGTAGTGTGGGCAGAGGCACGTACATCAGCGGTGCTAGGAGAGCTGACAGAAGGGTATTTGTTTGTTTTTTTTGTTTGTTTTTTTTTAAGTGAAATCGCTGTCCTATCCTTATCTGAAACGAGTTGGTCATCCAGGATTTTTAATCATGCAGGAGGTAAGACCAGGACAGTGTCATTACATTTCAGAAACTGAAAAACCTGCTTTAAGCTATGGGAAAGGGCATGTTTTTTTTTCCTTTAAGTGTTGTCCTTTGCTTATGTTTGGTCAGCACACCACCAGTGAAAACTTATTGCACTCCCTTGGACTTACCAAAAGTTAACTCATTGGTGCCAAATACACTGCTCAAAAAATAAAGGGAACACAAAACAACAGAATATAACTCCAAGTAAATCAAACTGTCGAATTAGGAAGCAACACTGTTTGACAATTAATTTCACATGCTGTTGTGCAAATGGAATAGAAAACAGATGGAAATTATTGGCAATTATCAAGACACACTCAATAAAGGAGTGTGGGGACCACAGACCACATCTCAGTACCAACATAGTAACATAGTAACATAGTTAGTAAGGCTGAAAAAAGACATTTGTCCATCCAGTTCAGCCTATATTCCATCATAATACATCCCAAGATCTACGTCCTTCTACAGAACCTAATAATTGTATGATACAATATTGTTCTGCTCCAGGAAGACATCCAGGCCTCTCTTGAACCCCTCGACTGAGTTCGCCATCACCACCTCCTCAGGCAAGCAATTCCAGATTCTCACTGCCCTAACAGTAAAGAATCCTTCTATGTTGGTGGAAAAACCTTCTCTCCTCCAGACGCAAAGAATGCCCCCCTTGTGCCCGTCACCTTCCTTGGTATAAACAGATCCTCAGCGAGATATTTGTATTGTCCCCTTATATACTTATACATGGTTATTAGATCGCCCCTCAGTCTTTTTTCTAGACTAAATAATCCTAATTTCGCTAATCTATCTGGGTATTGTAGTTCTCCCATCCCCTTTATTAATTTTGTTGCCCTCCTTTGTACTCTCTCTAGTTCCATTATATCCTTCCTGAGCACCGGTGCCCAAAACTGGACACAGTACTCCATGTGCGGTCTAACTAGGGATTTGTACAGAGGCACCAATTGTACCACTAATTGTACCAATGCTTTCTGGCTGATGTTTTGGTCACTTTTGAATGTTGGTTGTGCTTTCACACTCGTGGTAGCATGAGACGGACTCTACAACCCACACAAGAGGCTCAGGTAGTGCAGCTCATCCAGTATGGTACATCAATGCGAGCTGAGGCAAGGTGGTTTGCTGTGTCTGTCAGAGTAGTGTCCAGAGGCTGGGGGGCTACCAGGAGACAGGCCAGTACACCAGGAGACATGGGGGGGGGCCGTAGGAGGGCAACAACCCAGCAGCAGGACCGCTACCTGAGCCTTTGTGCAAGGAGGAACAGGAGGAGCACTGCCAGAGCCCTGCAAAATGACCTCCAGCAGGCCACAAATGTGCATGTGTCGGCACAAACGGTTAGACACCGACTCCATGAGGATGGTCTAAGTGCCCGACGTCCACAGATGGGGGTTGTGCTCACAGCCCAACACCGTGCAGGACGCTTGGCATTTGCCACAGAACACCAGGATTGGCAAATTCGCCACTGGCACCCTGTGTTCTTCACAGATGAAAGCAGGTTCACACTGAGCACGCGATAAACGTGACAGAGTCTGGAGACACCGTGGAGAGCGTTCTGATGCCTGCAACATCCTTCAGCATGACCAGTTTGGCAGTGGGTCAGTAATGGTGTGGGGTGGCATTTCTTTGGAGGCCGCACAGCCCTCCATGTGCTCGGCAGAGGCAGCCTGACTGCCATTAGGTACCGAGATGAGATCCTCAGACCCCTTGTGAAACCATATGCTGGTGCGGTTGGCACTGGGTTCCTCCTAATGCAGGACAATGCCAGACCTCATGTGGCTGGAGTGTGTCACCAGTTCCTGCAAGATGAAGGCATTGAAGCTATGGACTGGCCCACCTGTTCCCCAGACCTCAATCCGATTGAGCACATCTGGGACATCATGTCTCGCACTATCCACCAACGTCACGTTGCACCACAGACTGTCCAGTAGTTGGCGGATGCTTTAGTCCATGTCTGGGAGGAGATCCCTCAGGAGACCATCCGCAGCCTCATCAGGTGCATGCCCAGGCATTGTAGGGAGATCTTACAGGCACGTGTAGGCCACACACACTAATGAGCATCATTTCCTTGTCTTGAGGCATTTCCACTGAAGTTGGATCAGCCTGTGACTTCATTTTCGACTTTGACTTTGAGCATTATTCCAACTCCAGACCTCCGTGGGATATTAGTTGTGATTTACGTTGATCATTTTTAGGTTTTATTGTTCTCAACACATTCCAATATGTAATGAATAAAGATTTACAACTGGAATATTACATTCAGTGATATTTAGGATGTGGGATTTTAGTGTTCCCTTTATTTTTTTGAGCAATGTACTTTGACAAAATCTCTGCAATAAAAAGGGCAAAAAAGCAAAACAAAAAACCCTGGATTTTTAGTCACTCATTGTAAAATTTGTTTCTCGGAGCCTCCATTGGGGACACAGGAAACCATGGGTGTATGCTCTGCCACAAAGAGGCCGTCACTATGCAAAAAAAAAAAGCTCCTCCCCAGCAGTGTACGTCCCATCAACTGGCACCTATTTAATCAGTTTAGCCTCTTGTCAGTAGGAGGTGGACATGGGTCTTTCATTAGATCCAGATCTACCTTTATTTTTGGCATTTTCCGGTAATGATTTTCCCTTTTCCTTTTCAGAGGTTTCCTGCTTCTTTCCCTGGAGGGATACAGTGTGACAAGTCACACTATAGTCCCACGAAGAGATAGTACGGCATGTAGGGACACCCCGTATCCTCATATGTCTATCTGGCAGGACCACAGCCCCTAACACATCAAGAGAGTTCAGGTGATCTGAACATCGGTCGATCCTGGCCCCCCACTTCTGCCAGCTCGACCACCAGTGCCTGTCTGTGTCAGGAGTTTCACAGACATCCCCCAATCTGGTGAGACTTGGAACTTGGAAGTCTGCTAAATCAGAGCCTTCTTCAGGGACAAAGGTACCCAGTTTTTTCGACAACTCTCCAGTCTCAGACGGTGCAGTGTCCGGTCAGGAGAGCATCTAAGCGATATCATGGATCTTATGTGACAGAATCTACCTTTTTATGATTGTACTTATGTGTTTGGGTCTTTTATTATGTGTGAAGTCAAATAAATAAGGCAGCACACTGCGGTGCTAAAACATGCAAACATGAAAATTGAACTGCATTACTGCATTAGAAATATGAAAAAATGAGAGCGTTTAGTGCATAAATTGGCCAATTCATGTTTACCTGGTAGCCACATTAAGGCATCTCTCGTATACCAGGACCTAGACATTCCTTTCCTCACTGAGAATAAACGTCTTCATCTGAATGGGAACCTACTGTGAATCCTCTTCTTAGACTATAATCTCTCTATCTCTATGGAGGGGTAATGGTCCTGCTGCGATTAAAACACCTGTGGCTAAAAGGTGGAGTGCTCAGTCAGAAAGCTAATGAATACTAATTTAAAAAACTGACCGTCACATCCAAACATAGAATCCAGGTACACATGAATTGGCCAATTTATGCGCCAAACGCTCTTATTTTTTCATATTTCTAATGCAGTTCAATTTTCATGTTTGCATGTTTTAGCACCGCAGTGTGCTGCCTTAATTTATTTGACTGTGTACGAGTTGGTGACTCTAGGTTCAGCACCTGTTCACACTTATTCTATGTTTGGATGTGACGGTCAGTTTTTTGAAATTTTTATTATATGTGTACCTGTGTTTTTGACTGTAACTGGCCATCATTTCTACTTTGTTTCACAGTATATATCCACCATGCTGCACCCCCACTACTGCGCCAGCCTCTTTTCTCTTGAGGCCTCAGCTTCAGTGCGGCCTTGCCGTGGTGTTCGGCTCCGCTCTCTCACACTTCTTATCGTGGGGGCTTTTTCTGCACACGCCCCCTCTTTTTCTATAGCATGGGAAGCTGTGCACGCTTTTCTCTCAGGAAGCTAACCTCTTTCTCCCAGCGGTCACCATTTTCCTGCTCAGCAGCACAGGAGCCCCTCCAGCCGATGACCAGCATAGGAGCCTCTCCAGCCAGCGATTCTAAACCCTAAGCTATGCAGAACCCTGGGAACAGCTTCTGGAACCTCAGCTTTACTGTGGGGTTAGCTCTGCTGTGAAAACTGACACTCTCCTCGGCAGTCCTTTTTTTCTCTGTCCCCTAACCCCTGGCATTTGTTAATGAACTCTATCAAGCCTAATTCATTGCAGAGCGTTCTCGTCCTCCGTTATTTACTAGTCTTGTCAAACACTTTGTTTGCTCTTCCTGTAAATGCAGACTCCATTCTGGTCAGTCTTCTCCCCTCTGTCAAGATTGCAGCAACAGCAATTCCTCCGCCCTTACTGCCCAGTAGGCACCCACTGATCCCCGAGAGAGTGCCCCCCTAGTCCCAGATTGGGCATCTTCTCTATCTCAATCCGTTGCGGATCTAACCAAGTTGTCCCAGACCTTTATATCAGTACTTGACAGATTGTTATCCCTTCCTACTCCTATGCCAGAGGATCCCATAACAGCCTCCTGAGAATACTAGCAATGGCAGTAAAAGGGATAGGCAGGAGAGTCACTCCAGTTCCTCCCCCACCTCGTCCCTCTGGATGGCTAGCTTCTTCCCAGTCATCTTCACCAGAGACACCAGCTGTACCGGAGTCTGTCATACCTGGATCTTGACCATTCTTGTAACATGAGAGACATAGTAGAGTCTTATTGTAGCAGTCAATCAGGCTCAATGCTAAGGTCACCCTTTCAGAGCCCTCTGATTATGGAGTGTCCTTCAGATGAACTAGGTGAACTCTTCGAGTTTCTGCCCCCCATAAGGAATTTGAGGGGTCCTTTGAAGAGACAGGGAAAATTCGACCAGACGCTTCCAAAGAGGGAAGCGATGAGATTTTGTATCCGCTTGCTTCAGAGCTGAAGGAAAATTTGCCCGTCTCTCCGAGAGTAGACTCCCCAGTCCACCAACAAGGCCATTCCCCTTATAGCCAGGACATCACTTAAGGACCGCAATGACAGACTCATGGAGTCATTTGTCAAGTCAGCCTTTGAAGCTACAGGTTCTTCCTTTTGCCTTGTCTTTGCCACCACACAGGTGTCAGTCTATTTCTGCATAGGCTAAGCAACTCCATCAGGGCATCCTTGTGGGAGCCGCACCTGAAGAGTTAGCCGACTTGGCAGACCAGATCTTACTGTAGTGGCCACTGCCTCCTGTACTGCTCAGGCATCCAGTAACATTGAGGCCATCCGCAGAATCATGTGGCTATAGGCATGGCAGGCCTCCAAAAAGTCCCTGAACAGTCTGCTTTTTCAGGTATCATGACTATTCAGATCCAAGCTCGATCAGATCATAATGTAGGCTACAGATGGAAAGAGTTCTCTCCTCCCTCAGGCTATATCTCGGCACCCTCCCCTCAAGTGCAAATTTTGTCCCTTTCAGTTGTTTCTCGTCTATGGAGGATTCCTCCCATCAAGAGAGACAGCAGGCACGGCAGGAAAGGAGAAGACCTTCCTTTAAGCAGACTCCTTCCTGGTGCCCCCACAATGCACAAGGCAGATCTAGGAGCAAATGTAGCAGATTCTCCTCCACATCTTTCTCTTCCTACAAGGAAGTCCTTTTGGGTGGAAGGTCGTCTTCGGTTTCAGGCATGCCTAGCTCACCTCCATCAGAGAGGCGATATCAGGATACAAGATAGTTATATCATCTCAAGTCTATCATCGAATTTGGAAAGCCTTTTTCCATTGGAGCGAGTAATCAGATCACACCTATTGCCTTCTCCCTTCAAGCAGGATTAGATGCAGGACTTGAGCTTGGCTCACTGAAGGGCCAAGTCTCAGCATTGTCTATTCTCTTCCAAAAGAACTTAGCTTCTCGCTCTCAGGTCAGTACCTTTCTTCAGGAGTGGCTCATGCGGCTCCCCCGTACCGTCCGCCAGTGGATCCCTGGGACCTTAACCTGGTTCTGGAAGCTTTCAGATGTCCACCTTTTGAACCGCTCAGAGAAGTCTCTCGGTCTTTCCCATCATGGAAGGTGGTTTTTCTTGTGGCCATGACTTCCATCAGGCAGGTGGCAGAAGTTGGCAGCGCTTTGTTGCTATTCCTTCCTTATTCTACAACATGATAAGGTAGTTTTGCGGCCAGTTCACCCTTTCCTTCACAAGGTAGTTTTCGCATTTCAGCTAAATGAGGACATCGTACTTCCTTTCTACGGTCCTTCTCCAGTGCATCCCCTGGAGCACTGGAGCACTCTCTGAACAGTTTGGACCTGGTCAGGGTGATTCGTATTTATCTTTCCAGAACCGCTGCCTTACAGAAGACGGATTCACTCTTTGCTGTTCCTGAGGGTTCTCAGGGGCCTTCTGGCATCTAAGGCCATGATTTCTTGCTGGATCCAGGTGGCTATCTTGGAGGCATACCGGGTTAAGAATAGAACACCCCCCCCCGTGATTAAGGCCCACTCTACCCGGGCGGTGGGTGCCGTTCGTCACCAGTTTGTTATAGCTCTGCAAAGCGGTGAAATGGTCTTCTATTCACACATTTGCAAAGTTCATACCTACACCTCGGCTGATGTAAGCCTAGGTAGGAGAACCTTGCAAGCATCAGTGGCTAGATCCCTGACCTGAACGGAGTTTGTATTGTTTTCCCTCCCCAGTGACTGCTTTGGGACGTCCCATAATGAAGCAATAAAGAAAACCGGATTTTTGGTTACTCACTGTAAAATCTGTTTCTTGGAGCCTTCATTGGGGGACACAGCACCCTCCCATGTTACACAACTGTATTGTTTCTTTCTATTGTTATAGTTTTGGTTTTTGTGGTATAATCTTTTATGTTGCTCTTCTTACTGCTTGCTCACTAACTAATTAACTTGGTGCCAGTTTGTGGGGTGTACACTGCTGAGGAGGAGCTCTTTTTGTGCATACAGTCAGCCTCCTAGTCGCAGCAGCATACACCCATAGTTCCCTATGTCCCCCAATGAGGAGAGGAAAAAAAAAAAAAAAAAAAGATTTATTCTGCTTTGCAGCCACTACGACATCGTTCAACACGAAAAATTTGGTGATAGGTCCTCTTTAACTTAGAGCAACTGCATATGATTTTAGACTATATATATCATATATTCCTATAAGGAGCAACGTCTTCTCTCTCGGGGTTTTGAGAATTGCCAACAAACTTTAATTCAAGTTAGTGAAGTAGAGGTGCGCACTGTATTCAAAACTTTTACACAACTGCAAAGAGGAGTGATGGCTCGTTTTTTTTAATTTTCTTGTATTATTTTACTATAATGTTGAAATCCTATTTGAATAAATTCAAGATTACCTAAAGATCAACTTTATAATTGATATTCTTAATGGATTTGGTACATTGTCTTCCTTACACATATATATATTGCATAGTGACTTAAGAATGCATGATAAGTTCTCAGTTAGATCTTACTTTGTGGTTGAAATATAAAAAATGATTTAGTATAATGTCAGTTCACGGGTTCCTACTCAGAAGTGTAAATGCAATGACAAAGTTTAAAAACTTCCAGTATCTGTACTCTGGGGGTCAGAGACCTGCTCTAAAACAAGTGGAAATTTAACTAAATCATTTTTTTTCCTGATCTAGCTTTAAAACGTTTCATAATCATTACCCAGATTGTAGCCTGTGGTATTTAACTTATTGAACTTTTAACACCTTGCTGTCTAATGAAGCGATAAATGTACTCTGCAAATGACTGCCTGGTATACGAGGCACATATCTAAAAGTTACTGAATCTGAAAACCTGCTATAAAAACAAAGTTAAACAATTCTGAGTATGGACATTACATGATGTCCAATGTAAGCTTGTTTATAATAATGTTTAGAAAAATTTGGTGAACAAGTAACATCTAGTTTAAGTGAAGTGATTACTTGTGGAAAAAAAAAAACAAAAAGAAAAACGGTCAAATTGAATTTCAGAAAAACCTTTGTAATCATTTCTAAGAAGTGTTCTTCCCCTATGTGATAAAGGCCATTAAGAGTAATTTTCAGAAACTTCAGAACAGAAACATTTTACATATAAATCTCATCTTTAAAACACTGCTGACACTACATAACCGTAACCTTTTAGTCTCTTTAGCATTGCCACATAGACAACTATAAAACTCACCTTATAACATGTAACCCAGTTTTAGACATCAGTAAACAAAAAAATGCATTTCCTACTATTAAAACCTCTCTGGTGGTGAAAATTAGCACAAGGTCAATAAAGTGCTTAAATATTATATATATTTATATTAAACAAAAAAGGAAACCGCACAAAAAGATGTAAAAAAACGGACTTTAGTGCCCTGTGGCGTGGCAACGTTCCGGATAAAACAAATCCTTTCTCAAGTCAGAGAAAGCATTTATTTTATCTGGAATGTTGCCACGCCACAGGGCATTAAAGTCCTTTTTTTTTAACATCTTACTGTTCTGTTTCCCTTTTTGTTTACTGTCTGGAAGGCCATTGGAATGCTGGTCACGGAAACGTGCACGCTTTAAGGTATATTTTCTGGTGCTGTTCATATATATATATATATATATATATATATATATATATATATATACATACACACACACAGTGGGGCAAAAAAGTATTTAGTCAGTCAGCAATAGTGCAAGTTCCACCACTTAAAAAGATGAGAGGCGTCTGTAATTTACATCATAGGTAGACCTCAACTATGGGAGACAAACTGAGAAAAAAAAATCCAGAAAATCACATTGTCTGTTTTTTCATCATTTTATTTGCATATTATGGTGGAAAATAAGTATTTGGTCAGAAACAAACAATCAAGATTTCTGGCTCTCACAGACCTGTAACTTCTTCTTTAAGAGTCTCCTCTTTCCTCCACTCATTACCTGTAGTAATGGCACCTGTTTAAACTTGTTATCAGTATAAAAAGACACCTGTGCACACCCTCAAACAGTCTGACTCCAAACTCCACTATGGTGAAGACCAAAGAGCTGTCAAAGGACACCAGAAACAAAATTGTAGCCCTGCACCAGGCTGGGAAGACTGAATCTGCAATAGCCAACCAGCTTGGAGTGAAGAAATCAACAGTGGGAGCAATAATTAGAAAATGGAAGACATTCAAGACCACTGATAATCTCCCTCGATCTGGGGCTCCATGCAAAATCCCACCCCGTGGGGTCAGAATGATCACAAGAACGGTGAGCAAAAATCCCAGAACCACGCGGGGGGACCTAGTGAATGAACTGCAGAGAGCTGGGACCAATGTAACAAGGCCTACCATAAGTAACACACTACGCCACCATGGACTCAGATCCTGCAGTGCCAGACGTGTCCCACTGCTTAAGCCAGTACATGTCCGGGCCCGTCTGAAGTTTGCTAGAGAGCATTTGGATGATCCAGAGGAGTTTTGGGAGAATGTCCTATGGTCTGATGAAACCAAACTGGAACTGTTTGGTAGAAACACAACTTGTCGTGTTTGGAGGAAAAAGAATACTGAGTTGCATCCATCAAACACCATACCTACTGTAAAGCATGGTGGTGGAAACATGTTTTGGGGCTGTTTCTCTGCAAAGGGGCCAGGACGACTGATCCGGGTACATGAAAGAATGAATGGGGCCATGTATCGTGAGATTTTGAGTGCAAACCTCCTTCCATCAGCAAGGGCATTGAAGATGAAACGTGGCTGGGTCTTTCAATATGACAATGATCCAAAGCACACCGCCAGGGCAACGAAGGAGTGGCTTCGTAAGAAGCATTTCAAGGTCCTGGAGTGGCCTAGCCAGTCTCCAGATCTCAACCCTATAGAAAACCTTTGGAGGGAGTTGAAAGTCCGTGTTGCCAAGCGAAAAGCCAAAAACATCACTGCTCTAGAGGAGATCTGCATGGAGGAATGGGCCAACATACCAACAACAGTGTGTGGCAACCTTGTGAAGACTTACAGAAAACGTTTGACCTCTGTCATTGCCAACAAAGGATATATTACAAAGTATTGAGATGAAATTTTGTTTCTGACCAAATACTTATTTTCCACCATAATATGCAAATAAAATGATAAAAAAACAGACAATGTGATTTTCTGGATTTTTTTTTCTCAGTTTGTCTCCCATAGTTGAGGTCTACCTATGATGTAAATTACAGACGCCTCTCATCTTTTTAAGTGGTGGAACTTGCACTATTGCTGACTGACTAAATACTTTTATGCCCCACTGTGTGTGTGTATATATATATATATATATATATATATATATATATATATATATATATATATATATATATATATAATCATTTTTTTCTGATGAGACATTGGTAACGTATTTGACAACTAATCAATTATTTTTCATTAAGTCCCAAGTGAGTACTACTTCCTTCTGTATTACTCTACCCAATCAAAAAGCCAGCACCACAGAGCTAAGAAACAACATGGCCCACAAAAACTCAGACAATGTTTCTCAGTGTGCGAAGGACATATGCTTCTGATCTCCTGGTCTAAGGGTACCGTCTCACAGTGGCACTTTGGTCGCTACGACGGCACGATCCGTGACGTTCCAGCGATATAGTTACGATCTCACTGTGTCTGACACGCTACTGCGATCAGGGACCCCGCTGAGAATCGTACGTCGTAGCAGATCGTTTGAAACTTTATTTCGTCGCTGGATCACCCGCTGACATCGCTGCATCGGCGTGTGTGACGCCAATGCAGCGATGTCTTCACTGGTAACCAGGGTAAATATTGGGTTACTAAGCGCAGGGCCGCGCTTAGTAACCCGATGTTTACCCTGGTTACCATTGTAAATGTAAAAAAAAAAAAAAAACACACACTACATACTTACATTCCGGTGCGCGTCCGCTTCCCTGCCCTCCTCCTGCATCCTGTGTCAGCGCCGGCCGGCCGTACATCAGAGCACAGCGGTGACGTCACCGCTCTGCTTTACGGCCGCGCTTACACAGGATGCAGGAGGAGTGCAGGGAAGCGGACGCCCGGGGACGTGACAGGCACCGGAATGTGAGTATGTGGGGGGTTTTTTACATTTACAATGGTAACCAGGGTAAACATCGGGTTACTAAGCGCAGCCCTGCGCTTAGTAAACCGATGTTTACCCTGGTTACCCGGGGACTTCGGCATCGTTGGTCGCTGGAGAGCGGTCTGTGTGACAGCTCTCCAGCGACCACACAAGGACTTTCCAACGATCACGGCCAGGTCGTATCGCTGGTCGTGATCGTTGGAAAGTTGCTGAGTGTGACGGTACCCTAACCTTTTTCATGATTAGAAAGTGGAGCACCAATGTCTAAGGGTACCGTCACACATTGAAATTTTCATCGCTGCGACGGCACGATTCGTGACGTCGCAGCGTCGTATAAGCATCGCTCCAGCGTCGTAGACTGCGGTCACACGTTGCAATCACGGCGCTGGAGCGATGCCGAAGTCCCCGGGTAACCAGGGTAAACATCGGGTAACTAAGCGCAGGGCCGCGCTTAGTAACCCGATGTTTACCCTGGTTACCAGCGTAAACGTAAAAAAACAAACAGTACATACTCACCCGTCGGTGTCCTTCAGGTCCCTTGCCGTCTGCTTCCTGCTCTGACTGAGTGCAGCCGTACAGTGAGAGGCGCAGAGCGCAGCACCGCTGCGCTCTGCTCTCACTTTCCGGCCGGCACTCAGAGCAGGAAGCAGACGGCAAGGGACCTGAAGGACACCGACGGGTGAGTATGTACGGTTTGTTTTTTTACGTTTACGCTTGTAACCAGGGTAAACATCGGGTTACTAAGCGCGGCCCTCGCTTAGTTACCCGATGTTTACCCTGGTTACAAGCGAAGACATCGCTGGATCGCTGTCTCACACAACGATCCAGCGATGTCAGCGGGTGATCAAGCGACGAAAGAAAGTTCCAAACGATCTGCTACGACGTACGATTCTCAGCAGGGTGTCTGATCGCAGTAGCGTGTCAGACACTGCGATATCGTAACGATATCGCTAGAACGTCACGAATCGTAACGTCGTAGCGATGGAAATTTCAATGTGTGACGGTACCCTAACATCTTCCAGATAAGATCAGGGTAGTCAGTGTGAAGGGAGGGGAGCTGTCTCACATTACAAAACCCTGGATCAACTCTTCTCATAGCAAATGTCAGCTCTACTGAGAAAGAGGAGATGTGTTTCAGCTTCTTTGAATCTAAATTATTAGAAAAGGCTTCTTAAAAGACCATCGCAATAGCAATGTTCACATGGCAAGATATAATTACAAGTTTCAAACACTCAAGGCGTCCTTTATAGTGATGAGCGAATATACTCGTTGCTCGGGTGGTCTCCGAGTATTTGTTAGTGTTCGCAGTTTTAGTTTTCATCGCCTCAGCTGAATGATTTACAGCTGCTAGCCAGCCTGAGTACATGTGGGGGTTGCCTGGTTGCTAGGGAATCCCCACATGTAATCAAGCTGTCTAGTAGCTGTAAATCATTCAGCTACGGCGATGAAAACTAAATCTCCGAGCAGTCACAAATACTTGGGAGATCACCCGAGCAACGAGTATATTCGCTCATCACTAGTCCTCTATCAAACTATGATTAGTTTGATAAAGGACGCCTTGAGTGTTTGAAACACGTAACTATATCTTGCCATGTGAACTCTGCTATTGCCATGGTTTTTTAAGAAGCAGTTTCTAATAATATTTGGGATTCAAAGAAGCTGGAACACATCACCTTTTTCTCATCAGTACTACACGTGTAACCAAACGAGTGCCATGCTTCAGCAAGCCGTACGCCGCTGTGGGTGAGCTGGTTTATTCTTTTCTCTTTGTCAGCTCTGCTGTACTGACACCGTGACCATCCTTCCACACTGCCTTTCTGGAGATGAGAGCTAAAAGTTGTCAGTAACACCACTTCTGTCTGATGTGCTCATTGCAATCGTTCTGCAGAGAAAGCAGAACAGACTTTCATTACATCTCACACAGTAGTAGACTGTACTAAGATATGGTGTGGTGTGTTTTCTCTGGTGTCTGTTGCTGCCTGTTTATGATTGGGCTACATCATACAGGGGAAATAAGTAAAGATCACTTGTACTTAACGAAAATTAACTCACTAGGTGCCGAATACTTTGATAATATCGCAGCAACGTAGAGGTAAAATTATAAATAAAGTTTTATTCTGCTATGCAGCCACTTTTATGTCGGGTGTCCAATTCCAACATGAAAAATTTGTTGAAACGTTCTCTAAGCTGTTACACCTCAGTTCAGAATTTGTTTTGTGCAGACAAGAAAGCAAAATAGGGTAACTAATAGCGTTGAGTGAACGTGCTGGGATAAAGGGTTATCGGAGCACACTCATGTGCTAACAAAGCATTTTCGGTGTGTTCGAATACTATGTTCGAGTCGCTGTGGCTTCATGTCTCGCGGATGTGTGACAGCACAACACATGAAGGGATTGCCGGTTTGTTACTAGAACATACTTGTCCAGCACGCCGAAGATACTGTGTTAGCGCATGAGCATGCTCGGATAACGCCTTATCCCAGCACGCTCACTCAACACTAGTAATTAACTATTACAATATTTCTGCAATTAACATATCCAGTTTTAAAATGGAAAACAATAAGTTAGATACTCAAGTGTGAATTCTAACGCTGCACAGGTTGTAGAAATTTTTGTGACTCAAAATGAGTTCTAGTCATCTGAATGCGACTGCTTCTGATGAATAGAACAGTTGTAGAACTTTCTGCAACAAAATCTGCAGTATGTGAATTCATCCTAACTATAAAAGGAATGTCACTAACAATGTTTAAGTTACTTTATCAGGAGCCTGTGATCCGTCCCTTGTGTGGTGCACCGATCTGCCAATGCACACTTTTAATTGAAAAATCTTGCTGTTCTGTTGACAGCACTGGGGCAGCTAAACCTTAAAAATCTTCCATTTTGGCTGCTTTATAATATGAAAACATAACTTTTTCCTTAATTTATACAGAGAGCCGAAACATTAAATTTTGTCTAAGTGTCCCTACAGGTCTTCCGCTGGTGATCTGCTTTCAGGCAAGTAAAAACATTACATTAGGCTTTGTGCAGTAACCTAAAAGACAATGTGCACCCAGACAGAGCTAGAGCAGTAAATGTGAAATATATAGTGCTATTAGTATATATAGGAAGTTATTTGGACCATATCCAAGCTTGGTTATAAAACCATAGGGATTATCAATGCAGAATGTTTTAACACAAACTTACCTTTTCTTTCTGTTCTAGAATATGAGACACAGTGGCTGTCATGCAAAGTAAAATCTGGAGTATCTTGGGTAAATAAGGGCTGATCAGGTGACCTAAATTTTTAAGAACAACCTCCAAACTATTGTACAAACTGTGCTGTCGCCCAAGAGGAAGAACCTTAGAGAGGTCCATCAGTTCTACCGACTGCTGCACCAAAGCCAGACAGCTTCCTGCAAAGAGAAAAAATGAATAGGACGTCAGCAAAGACAATAGAAAAAGAGAAAATGGCATTCCAGCTTGGCGTAAAGCAATGTCACAGCAGCTGTAGCTGTGTATTAATGTGACAACTATTCTACTAAAAATGATCCCATTCTTTGGTAGGGTGTTTGTGATAGCATCATAGTCACGTTCTAATATAGAAATGGCCTTTGAGCGACTTTACATCCTTTTCCACTTCAAAACTTGTAGTATGGAAAAGATACTAAGCACATTGAAACCCAGTGTATTTTATATATGACTCCCTTACATATGACCTACTAGAGACAGCCATTAGAAAAGGGAGTTCCCAAAACATGGACTAAAAGGCAGAGCTGAGAGCCACCAAATCTTCACCTGAATGGCCACAAAGTCATATTACATAGTCTATAACAGTGGTGGCGAAAGAATGGCACACGTGCCAAAAGGGGCACACAAAGCCCTCCCGGTGGGCACACGTGCCATCGCCACAAAACTAGAGTCGCCATCACTCTCTTCAGCTCGCTTGCCATCTCCCTTCATCACTAGTGCAGAGGCCACTCTCCTCTGCACGCGCGCCGTCCCATCATGCTGCATGCCGTCACATCAGTTTGCGCGCGTGCTGAGTAGAGGGCTGAGGAGAGTGGCGGCGCTATTGCTGAGGAGATGGCGCCCGTGCCCACAGGTAGGATTGTGATATATGAAGAGACCAGATCATAGTTGGAACGGGCAAAGGTGAGTAGTAGTGTTGAGCATTCCGATACTGCAAATCGGCCGATATTCGCTGTATCGGAATTCCAATACAGAGTTCCGATATTTTTGTGATATCGGAATCGGAAGTTCCTATAAGTTCCCAGGCGTGTGCGGTGCATATGGTTCCCAGGGTCTGGAGGAGAGGACACTCTCCTTCAGGCCCTGGGATCCATATTCATGTAAAAAATAAAGAATAAAAATAAAAAATATGGATATACTCACCCCTCCGACGGACCCTGGACCTCAGCGGTGCAACCGGCAGCCTCCGTTCCCAAGAATGCAGTGAGTGTAGGACCTGCGATGACGTGGCGGTCTTGTGATTGGTCGCGTGACCGCTCATGTGACTGCAACGTCATCGAAGGTCCTTCACTCACTGCATTCTTAGGAACGGAGGCAGACGCTTGCACCGGTGAGAGCCAGGGTCCGTCGGAGGGGTGAGTATATCCATATTTTTTATTTTTATTCTTTACATGAATATGGATCCCAGGGCCTGAAGGAGAGTTTCCTCTCCTCCAGACCCTGGGAACCATCCAGGATAGCTTCCGATATTTGTGTCCCATTGACTTGTATTTGTATCGGGTATCGGTATCGGCGATATCCGATATTTTTTGGTATCGGCCGATCCAATCCGATACCGATACTTTTGAATATCGGAAGGTATCGCTCAACACTAGTGAGTAGCAATTTTATTTTTTATGTGAGGCCATTATACAGTATGGAGCATCATTAGTGGCCACTATACAGTATGGAGCATCATCTGGGGCCACTATACAATATGAAGCATCATGTGTGGCCATTATACAGTATGGAGCATCATGTGTGGCCATTATACAATATGGAGCATCATGTGGGGCCATTATACAATATGGAGCATCATGTGGGGCCATTATACAGTATGGAGCATCATGTGTGGCCATTATACAGTATGGAGCATCATGTGTGGCCATTATACAATATGGAGCATCATGTGGGGCCACTATACAGTATGGAGCATCATGTGTGGCCATTATACACCATGGAGCATCATGTGTGGCCATTATACAGTATGGAGCATCATGTGTGGCCATTATACAGTATGGAGCATCATGTGTGGCCATTATACAATATGGAGCATCATGTGTGGCCATTATGCCTTGTTTGTATAAGACATTTAAATAAAGTATATTATTCAGGTTGATCCTTCGCCATTATACAATATGGAGCATCATGTGTGGCCATTATACAATATGTAGCATCATGTGTGGCCATTATACAGTATGGAGCATCATGTGTGGCCATTATACAGTATGGAGCATCATGTGGGGCCACTATACAGTATGGAGCATCATGTGGGGCCACTATACAGTATGGAGCATCATGTGTGGCCATTATACACCATGGAGCATCATGTGTGGCCATTATACAATATGGAGCATCATGTGTGGCCATTATGCCTTGTTTGTATAAGACATTTAAATAAAGTATATTATTCAGGTTGATCCTTCGCCATTATACAATATGGAGCATCATGTGTGGCCATTATACAATATGGAGCATCATGTGTGGCCATTATACAGTATGGAGCATCATGTGTGGCCATTATACAGTATGGAGCATCATGTGGGGCCACTATACAGTATGGAGCATCATGTGGGGCCACTATACAGTATGGAGCATCATGTGTGGCCATTATACACCATGGAGCATCATGTGTGGCCATTATACAATATGGAGCATCATGTGTGGCCATTATGCCTTGTTTGTATAAGACATTTAAATAAAGTATATTATTCAGGTTGATCCTTCGCCATTATACAATATGGAGCATCATGTGTGGCCATTATACAATATGGAGCATCATGTGTGGCCATTATACAGTATGGAGCATCATGTGTGGCCATTATACAGTATGGAGCATCATGTGGGGCCACTATACAGTATGGAGCATCATGTGAAGCCACTATACAGTATGGAGCATCATGTGTGGCCATTATACAGTATGGAGCATCATGTGTGGCCATTATACACCATGGAGCATCATGTGTGGCCATTATACAGTATGCAGCATCATGTGTGGCCATTATACAATATGGAGCATCATGTGTGGCCATTATGCCTTGTTTGTATAAGACATTTAAATAAAGTATATTATTCAGGTTGATCCTTCGCCATTATACAATATGGAGCATCATGTGTGGCCATTATACAATATGGAGCATCATGTGTGGCCATTATACAGTATGGAGCATCATGTGGGGCCACTATACAGTATGGAGCATCATGTGTGGCCATTATACAATATACAAAAGAAGCAAATATAGCGGGCACCACATCAATATACACACAACAGGGATCTACTAAGTGCATATAAAATAACACAGAAAAAAAAACACCAGAGAAAGGATATGCACACACACAAGAGATCAACCTGAATAATATACTTTATTTAAATGTCTTATACAAACAAGGCAAGGAAGGTAACAAATTTTAAAAACATTTAAAAACAAAAAAGGCTAAATAGCCCAACCATAATCACCCCAAACGGACCCAACAATACAATGGTGGCAGTGCTCATACATAATATGAATGGGTTAAATGCCAAACTCCGAATACAGAAAAAATCACAGAAATATACATACCATGCACAAGGCTGCCAGCTGACCCATCAAAAAAAGGTTTGTTAGGTAAGATACAGGAGATATAGCGGTGGGTATCCTGTCCCCACAAAGTAGAACAGCTGTACGTCCTGCCAACCCTATATTTCATACATATAAAGTGCACTAACAACAGGGCAACCCCTGGCATATAAACCATGAAGAGTCATGCTGGCCCCACACATCACACGGATATACTGCCCAGCCTGGACAAAGTGTCCCACAATAAAAATACAAAAATTGGTTAAACGGCCGGCATACCAGTTCCCTAATGGTGGTCAAATTGCCAGAGCAATAGTACAATGCCCAATGAAGTCTGTGAGGGAGTGAGAAGGCCCCACGCGTATCGAAGCTACTGGAGCGTCTTCCTCATATTCTCCCCTGAGGAAGACGCTCCAGTAGCGTCAATATGCGTGGGGCCTTCTCACTCCCTCACGGACTTCATTGGGCATTGTACTATTGCTCTGGCAATTTGACCACCATTAGGGAACTGGTATGCCGGCCGTTTAACCAATTTTTGTATTTTTATTGTGGGACACTTTGTCCAGGCTGGGCAGTATATCCGTGTGATGTGTGGGGCCAGCATGACTCTTCATGGTTTATATGCCAGGGGTTGCCCTGTTGCTAGTGCACTTTATATGTATGAAATATAGGGTTGGCAGGACGTACAGGTGTTCTACTTTGTGGGGACAGGATACCCACCGCTATATCTCCTGTATCTTACCTAACAAACCTTTTTTTGATGGGTCAGCTGGCAGCCTTGAGCATGGTATGTATATTTCTGTGATTTTTTCTGTATTCGGAGTTTGGCATTTAACCCATTCATATTATGTATGAGCACTGCCACCATTGTATTGTTGGGTCCGTTTGGGGTGATTATGGTTGGGCTATTTAGCCTTTTTTGTTTTTAAAGGTTTTAAAAATTTGTTACCTTCTTTGCCTTGTTTGTATAACACATTTAAATAAAGTATATTATTCACGTTGATCCTTTGCCATTATACAACATGGAGCATCATGTGTGGCCATTATACAGTATGGAGCATCATGTGTGCCATTATACAGTATGGAGCATCATGTGTGGCCATTATACAGTATGGAGCATCATGTGTGGCCATTATACAGTATGGAGCATCATGTGTTGCCATTATACAGTATGGAGCATCATGTGGGGCCATTATACAATATGGAGCATCATGTGGGGCCACTATACAGTATGGAGCATCATGTGTGGCCACTATACAATATGGAGCATCATGTGGGGATACTATACAGTATGGAGCATCATGTGGGGACACTATACAGTATGGAGCATCATACTGCTATACAGTATGGAGCATCATGTGGGGACACTATACAGTATGGAGCATCATGTGTGGCCATTATACAGTATGGAGCATCATGTGGGGCCATTATACTGCATGGAGCATCATGTGGGGCCATTATACAGTATGGAGCACTATGTGGGTGGGGCCATTATACAGTATGGAGCACTATGTGGGGCCATTATACAGTATGGAGCACTATGTGAGGCCATTATACAGTATGGAGCACTATGTGGGGCCATTATACAGTATGGAGCACTATGTGGGCCATTATACAGTATGGAGCACTATGAGGGGCCATTATACAGTATGCAGTACTATGTGGGGCCATTATACAGTATGGAGCATCATGTGGGGACACTATACAGTATGGAGCATCATGTGGGGCCATTATACAATATGGAGCATCATGTGTGGCCACTATACAGTATGGAGCATCATGTGTGGCCATTATACAATATGGAGCATCACGTGGGGCCATTATACTGCATGGAGCATCATGTGGGGCCATTATACTGCATGGAGCATCATGTGGGGCCATTATACTGCATGGAGCATCATGTGGGGCCATTATACTGCATGGAGAATCATGTGGGGCCATTATACTGTATGGAGCACTATGTGGAGCCATTATACAGTATGGAGCACTATGTGAGGCCATTATACAGTATGGAGCACTATGTGGGGCCATTATACAGTATGGAGCACTATGTGGGCCATTATACAGTATGGAGCACTATGAGGGGCCATTATACAGTATGCAGTACTATGTGGGGCCATTATACAGTATGGAGCATCATGTGGGGCCATTATACAGTATGGAGCACTATGTGGGTGGGGCCATTATACAGTATGGAGCACTATGTGGGGCCTTTATACTGCATGGAGCATCATGTGGGGCCATTATACAGTATGGAGCACTACGTGGGGCCATTATACAGTATGGAGCACTACGTGGGGCCATTATACAGTATGGAGCACTATGTGGGGCCATTATACAGTATGGAGCACTATGTGGGTCATTATACAGTATGGAGCACTATGTGGGGCCATTATACAGTATGCAGCACGATGTGGGGCCATTATACAGTATGGAGCACTATGTGGGGCCATTATTCTGTATGGAGCACTATGTGGGGCCATTATACAGTGTGGAGCATCTTGTTGGGCCACTATCCAGCATGGAGCACTATGTAGGCACACTATACTGTATGGAGCACTGTGTGACGCCATTATACAGTATGGAGCACTAGGCCGGGCTATTATGCAGTATGGGGCATCATGCAGGCCTTAATACAGTAAGGGGCATCATGAAGGCCATAATACAGTAAGAGGCATCATGTGGGGCCATAATACAGTATGAAGCATCGTGTGGAGCCATTATACAGTTTGGAGCATCATGTGGGGCCATTATACTTTATGGAGCATCATGTGGGGCCATTATACTCTATGGAGCACCATATGGGGCCATTAAATAAGCCTGGAGCACCATATGGGGCCTTTATATATTATGAAGCACTATGTGGGGCCATTATACAGTATTCTTTATATATTTAAATTATGCCATTGGGCTATATGCTTTTTACAGCTCCAACATAACATATTATACTGTATTACTCCACTATAATTACAACAGTTAATAGTTTTATTTGATTCAGTCAAAATCCTCTCCATTCTCAAGAACAGGCCTCCACTGCAATCGGTGGCTGCTTTATTAGGCTTGGAGTGCAGTGCTTACAAGCTCTTTGCTATTGTATAGCGCGCTAATGTACAAGATGTTTTTCTAATCTAAAACTTCAGTATTCAGGTTAAATTGCCATGTTGGCAATTTGCAATAAATGAGTGGGTTTTGGCTTGCAGTTTCGGCACCCGCTCTCTAAAAGGTTTACCATCACTAGTCTATAATGTCTGTCTTCTCCTGAAAATAACAGGCAGCTGCCAGATATACAATGGGTACACGATAACAGGTCAAGGAAATAATTACATGAGGTGAACCATATCATACCATCCTTCAGATGTTTTACTGGCTCATACAGAAGATCTAGGAACATCCGGATCTCTTCAGACTGGGAACCAGCTAAGAAACGGAGAACAATTGACATTCGTGTGCTAGATGCAGACTTGCCCTGCGTTTTCCTGCCCGTTTTGCTTCTCATGCGCCCATACAATATTCTATAAAGGGGAGAAAGATAAGTCAGAAATGAGTATGTGTGTGACATATATATATATATATATATATATATATATATATATATATATATATATATATATATATATATATATATATATATATATATATATATATATATATATATATATATATATATATTTCATTTTTTTTTTATTTTTTTATTTTTTTTAAGTGTAGGTTAATTTTATCATTGAGAGATAGAATATCAAAAATAAAATCCAGAAATAATTTTTTTTGCATTTTGCAGTGAGGAATAAGTATTTGATCCCTCTGGCAAACAAGACTTAATACTTGGTGGCAAAACCCTTGTTGGCAAGCACAGCAGTCTGACTTTTTTTGCAGTTGATTATGAGGTTTGCGCACACATCAGGAGGAATTTTGGTCCACTCCTCTTTGCAGATCATCTGTAAACCATTAAGATTTTGAGGCTGTCACTTGGCAACTCAGAGCTGCAACTCCCTCCATACGTTTTCTATGGGATTAAGGTCTGGAGATTGGCTAGGCCACTACATGACCTTAATGTGCTTCTTTTTGAGTCACTCCTTTGTTGCCTTGGGTCATTGTCTTGCTGGAAGACCCAGCTATGACCCATTTTTAATGTCCTGACTGAGGGAAGGAGGTTGTCACTCAGGATTTTACGGTACATGGCTCCATCCATTCTCCCAGTAGTCCTGTACCCTTAAGCAGAGAAACACCCCCAAAAACAATGTTTCCACCTCCATGCTTGACAGTGGGGACGGTGTTCTTTGGGTTATATGCAGCATTTCTCTCCCTCCAAACATGGCAAGTTGAGTTAATGCCAAAAGACCACAATTTTTGCCTCATCTGACCACAGCACCTTCTCCCAATCACTCACAATCATGAAGGTGTTCGTTGGCAAACTTCAGACGGGCCTGCACATGTGCCTTCTTAAGCAGAGGGACCTTGAATGGCACTGCAGGATTTTAAACCTTTACGGCATAATGTGATAGCAATGGATTTCTTGGTGACTGTGGTCCCAGCTGCATTGAGATCATTATCAAGTCCCCCCCGTGTAGTTTTAGGATGATCTCTCACCTTACTCATGATCAAGGATACCCCACGTGGTGAGATTTTGCATGGTGCCCCAGATCGATGACGATTGACAGTCGTTTTGTATTTCTTCCATTTTCTTACTATTGCACCAATAGTTGTCTCCTTCTCACCTAGAGTCTTACGTATGGTTTTTTTAGGCCATTCCAGCTTTGTAGAGGTCTATGATATCTTGTCCCTGACATCCTTATAAAGCTCCTTGGCCTTGCCCATGTTGTAGAGGTTAGAGTCTAACAGACTAATTGAGTCTGTGGACAGGATTCTTTTATAAAGGTGACTATGCAAGACAACGGTCTTTAATGCAGGTAACAAGTTGATTAGGAGCGTCTAACCGGTCCGAAGAAGCCAGAACTCTTAATGGTTGGTAGGAGATCAAATACTTATTTCTCACTGCAAAATGCAAATAAATTTATATAATTTAAACAATGATTTTCTGAATTTTATTTTTGATATTCTATCTCTCAATGTTAAAATTAACCTACCCGTAAAATTATATACTGTTCATGTCTTCGTCAGTGGGCAAACTATTTCCTTCACTATTGAACTTGGTAAATAGAAAACCCCCCAAAAAACCAATTGAGGAACTGCACTTTCTTTTTGCAATTTTCTACACTTGAAATTTTTTTTTCCCGTTTTTCAGTACACTATGTGTCATTCAAAAATTTAAGTCGTCCCACAAAAAAAAAGCCTTCATACAGCTACATGGCTGGAAAAATAAAACAAAAAAGTTATGGCTCTTGGAAGAAAGGGAGGAAAAACACAAACTGAAAACAGTCGGGGGTGAAGAGGTTAATATATTAATATGGAAAACTGAATTAAAAACTGCGACTTAAAAAAAATTACATTTACCAATAGCTAAATTAAATAAGTAATTTTTTGATGACACATTCCCTTTAAAACATTTGTTTCTGCATGATATTGTCAATCTGTGCTTAGGACTTACCTCATAAGAACGGGCATTAGGTCTGCCCTATGCATAGGCTTTACTACAGAGCTTTCTTCTGAAATGCTGAAATGGACAATTTCCCCCTTAAAGTTGTTATCTTCAAGCAACCTTTGCAAGTTTTCTCTGTAACATGTAAAATTATTAATCATTTAATTGTTTAAAACATGTACTTAGAATGTAACAGAACACCACAACACAACTAACAGTGCGCTTTTCTTTTTTACTAATTTTGAAACCATGTCATAGGGTCAGGGGTGAGAAGTATAGGCCCGGTATAAGATAAATCTCTCTAGATAAGGGATTGGTTGGTTATGGATAATTATATGCTAGGGAAAGATTTTGGAATAGGACAGAAATGACCATACAATAATACAGTAAGGCTATGTTCACATGTCCAGTGATCATCAGTTAGAACAGAACAAGCACCATTTAGTTAGAAAAAAAAGTGGTGCAGACAACTTTTTTGTCCAGCATTAAAAAAACAAAATAAAAAGATAAAAATAAACTTGATCCAATTTTTAACACTGAAGTGTTAGGAAAATGGATCCATTAAATAGCCACCAGTATGGCTTTGATTTGAAAAGGATCTGGTTTTGGGAACAAACTGATGGCTATTTATCTGAATTAAAAGTCCCGGACAACACCTTTAACTTCATTTTTGTACAAGTTAACAGAAAATGAAACTGAATAATTTTTTTTTCTAATGTAGGTGTCTAGTACATAGTTATATGCTCCATTTACTATTTAAGATATCCAGCTTCCCAAAATTGATAAAACAAGTTTGACAATAGTTACTTGTAGGGTAGAATGTGAGGGTGTTTGTAGCTCAGCACACAATCTAAGGCCGATTTTTGGACATTTTGATCTTGATGACACAATAGCTGGAGAGAGAGAGAGAGAGAAAGTGGAAACGCTTTGTAAGTGCATTTCATTAACTTAAAGATATTGGAATTCTTATACTTAAATGACTAACAAGAAGTTCAGCCATATTAGTTGTCACAAATTCGCATGCAAATGGAAAGCAACACTGTTACAATAAATATGCCTGGCATGTAGGAAATCTGGAGGTCAGTATAAAAATAGAGTCAAGCCCTAATTTCTTTAAGTACCAGTAAATTAATTTTTTTTTTTTAATTTTTCCATTTATCAGCTATCAGTAAAGTATGCTCAGTATCTGAATGACAATATTGACTGGTCGCTGTGCCGTTTCCAGCGCTGCTCTACACCGCTCTAGGGTCATGTGATTTTAGCTGTGACCATCAGGCTTACATCAACATATTCTGGGGCAGGAAGTCACTTTTTTTAGGGCTCAGTCAAACTAACGTATTGATTGGATGATCAATGTTATTCAGTGGGGCAGTGCAATCACCAATATTTTTCACAAATAGAATCTGTCAGTGAAAAATATCACAGCATGCTGCAATTTCCCTTTGAAATCATATGGCACTCACCAATTCAAGTCTATGGGTGTGTTGAAAACATTGGCCTGCAGTCCGATTTCCAGACTCTCAGAATGGAGAAGATGGAGACTTTTTTCTCACAATGTGCTACGAATTTCTCATTTGACAAAATCTGATCACACTATGCTCCCACTCTGATTAGAGTGTCATTAACATGAGTGGACGATTCTCTCGGATAAGATAATCTACAGCCGTCTCACTGTAGTCTCAATGTAAGTCTATGAGACTTAGCATGAACCTCTTACCGGTACAATAAGAGAGGAACTATTAGTCCAAAATGCAAGCAGGCAATAAAGATCTGCGATCATATGGTGGATGCAGGAGAGGACCGGAGCAGAGTTAGAAACGGCAGAAGAGGGTGACTAGTGACATACATTACTGATAACTAAGAGGGGGGAAATAAAAAAAAAAGCAAGAATGGGACTTGAGAATAATACATAATACATTTGTAGTATATTATATAAAAAAGAGCACCAGTTTACATTGCCTCCTGACAAAGAAGCAAAACGTACGTTGGGGTGGTGGGGACGCCATATAAACATACCACACACTCATGTAAGAGCCCCTTTGTATTTTACTCTGCCATGCATAAAGTGCAATTTGGAACTGTATATCCTATTATTGTTACCTGCACTACAGGCTTCACTTTACATAGGTTCTACATGTACTTTACTTTTGTTATCATATATGGTCCTCTGTCCCTGCTTGGTTAGCAGTTTACCTTGTTTATACTATTGTTATATTATTTATTTAATGTTATATTTATAATGATTTAATAAAAAAAATAAATGTTTTTTTCTGGCAATTTAATCTGGTGCGCCCTTTGCTATATATATATGATTTTCAGTTGTTTGCCATCATATCTGCATTAGGGTCTTTTTGTAGTTATTTGTAATATATTGTTCATACAAAGTGACTTGAAAAAGTATTCTTACCCTGTAAACTTATCCCCATTTTTTTCAAGTTAAGTTCGCAACGTTAAACAGATTTGATTGGTAATTTTATGCAACACAAAGAAGTATTTGTGAAGTGAAAAAGAAACGACACATGATTTTCTAATTATTTTAAAAATATAAATCTGAAAAGCTTTTAAATATAGTTGACGAGCCCTTTAAGGGAGTAATACATAATCCAATTGTTAAGTAACACACCGTACGTATGGGCTGAGAAGTTACTTGATGACAGCTGAACTTGGGATCTAAATCATCACAGCAGGGAATATATAATGTGTGTTACAAGGTACATTCTCTAATGTCAATGAACTAGAAAACACAAGATAGGTAAAGTGCGCAGATGGCATTTACTTTAATAGGCTGTTCTATCTTTACTGACACAAAGTAGCGCGGGCTATAAAATTATATAACTACATGAGTTATAAGAAAACATATGATGTCATTTACGCTGGTTTAATAGGGATTGACAATGAGTAAACTATGCTATGTGTGTTAAAAAAAAAATTACAAATTCAGATGCATCTACAGTATTCATCCCCTTGGCATTTTGCGTGTTTTTGTTACCCCACAATCTGGAATTTGACAGGTTTTTTTTTTGGAGAGTTCATCAGTTCCCTTAAAGAACATGTCTACAATGCTAAACAATTGCCTTTCTTTTATTGAAACCCAAACAACTAGGACAAACTTACTGTAACCTTCAGTGTGCATAACTATTCACCATCTAAAATCAGTACTTTGTAGAGTCTCCTTTTGCAGCAATTACAGCTGCAAGTCACTTTGGAAAAGTCACTGAGCTTTCACCATCTTGCCACTGGGATTTTTGCCCATTTCTCAAGGCAAAACTGCTCCAGCCCCTTCAAGTTAGATTGTTTCTTCTGGTAAACAGCAATCTTCAAGTCTGACCACAGATTCTCAATTGGTTTAAGGTCTAGACTTTGACAAGGCACGTCAAAACATTAACACCTGTCCCTTTAAACCACTCGAGTGTTGCTTTATCAGTATACTTTGGGTCATTGTCTGGATGGAAGGTGAACCTCCATCCCAGTCTCAAATCACTGACATACAAGATTTGTTCAAGAATATCCCTGTAGTTCGCACCATCCATCTTCCCCTCAACTCAGACCATTTTCCCTGTACCTGCTGTCGAAAAAGATCCCCACAGCATGATGCTGCCACCACGTTTCACTGTGGGGTATGGTGTTCTTGGGGTGATGAGCTATGTTGGTTTGGCACCAGACATAACGTTTACATTGGTGGCCAAAAAGTTAATTTTTAGTCTCATTTGACCACAGTACCTTCCTCCATACATTTGGGAGATCTACCACATGTCTTTTGGCAATCACAAAATGAGCCTTACAATTTTTGAGTGTAAGGACTCTTCTATAAAGGCCACCTCTATGGGTTGTACGGCTTACTGTGGTCGTATGGACAGATACTCCAGTCTCCGATTGGGAACTTTACAGCTTCTTCAAGGTTACCTTTGATCTGTGTTGCCTCTCTCATTAATGCCCACCTGGCCGAGCTGAGAGTTTTGGTGTGCGGCCCCCTCTTGCATGCATGTGACTTATTAATGTAATTGCTTGTACCAGAAATTTTTAGGTGCTTCATCGCAAAAGGGGTGAATACATATGCACATACCAATTTTTCCTTATTCGATCCCATAAATTTAACTTTATGCCTTTATTTTTCTCACTTCACTTAACCAACTTACACTATTTCATAATGCTGATGCATCACGCACAAATAGTATTACAAAAGTAAGGAAAGACGTAATGTGTCAAAATAAGTAAAAAGCCAGGGTGAAGGGGTGTGAATGCTTTTGCAAGTCACTATACATGGATATACCACTCTATAGCCACAGCGTTTACCTGAGTGTAGAGCTCATATAACTTTGGTTCCAGATATAATGCACGTGGATTTGAAAACTTGGAAAAAACTCCTAGATGAGCAATAAGTTGCCTAAAGATTAAGAAAAAAACAAAAGGCTTCAAAACCAAATTTTCACATTAAATTCCGAGATTACCATATTTATGGACTATTAAACACAGGGAGCACCAAGTCAAACACAGAAAATAAAATATTTTAGACTGATCAAAAGGATAGATGATAAATGTATGATCTCTTGGGTCAGGCTGCTGAGACCTCACATAATCCAAGAAAATAGGACCCAAAATCCAAAGTGTGAATTGAGTTTTGGTCAGCATGTGCAAACCACACTCATATAGTAGGTCAATAGTAAAATGGCCACATACGATTACGACTGCTTTATTTACACAGGGGAGGTCAAGATCTGATCCCTTAGGGAGCTGTCACACAGACAGCTCTCCAGCGACCAACGATGCCGAGGTCCCCGGGTAACCAGGGTATACATCGGGTTACTAAGCGCAGGGCCGCGCTTAGTAACCCGATGTTTACCCTGGTTACCATCGTAAATGTAAAAAAAAAAAAAAAAAAAAAAAAAAAAAAACAGTACATACTCACATTCCGGTGTCCGTCAGGTCCCTTGCCGTCTGCTTCCCGCACTGACTGACTGCCGGCCGTAATGTGAAAGCAGAGCACAGCGGTGCCGGCCGGCACTCACAGTCAGTGCGGGAAGCAGACGGCAAGGGACCTGACGGACACCGGAATGTGAGTATGTACTGTTTGTTTTTTTTTTACATTTACGATGGTAACCAGGGTAAACATCAGGTTACTAAGCGCGGCCCTGCGCTTAGTAACCCGATGTTTACCCTGGTTACAAGCGAACGCATCGTTGGATCGGTGTCACACACACCGATCCAACGATGACAGTGGGAGATAGAGCGACGAAATAAAGTTCCAAACGATCTGCTATGACGTACGATTCTCAGCGGGGTCCCTGATCGCTGCTGCGTGTCAGACACAGCGATATCGTATGGATATCGCTGGAACGTCACGGATCGTGCAGTCGTAGCGATCAAAGTGCCACTGTGAGACGGTACTGACCTAAAACTGCTCATACAGAAAATGTTAATGAAAACACTTCTTAGACTGTAACTTAAAAAAATAACGAACCGAAAAATGCTGTAAGTTAATGAGGCTTTGAGACAAGGGAGAGAAGAGTGAAAACAGCTCCACAACTAAACCTCACACCACAAATCTTTTCTTTTATTCAAACAAACTTTATAAGGATGCATAAGAGAAGAATAACGATCAGTATATGTTAGCAAGAACAATGTCTATATCCGACACTGTTCAATATAGAGACGTTCAAACAGTAAGAAACAATGTGTGAAGAAATCCATATGTGGAATCTAGGTTGACATAGCTGACACCAAGGCCAAGATCAGTATATACAGCCTTAAGGCCCCGTCTCACATAGCGAGATCGCTAGCGAGATCGCTGCTGAGTCACAAGTTTTGTGACGCAACAGCGACCTCAGTAGCGATCTCGCTATGTGTGACACGTACCAGCGACCCGGCCCCTGCTGTGAGATCGCTGGTCGTGTCGGAATGGCCTGGACCTTTTTTTGGTCGTTGAGGTCCCGCTGACATCGCTGAATCGGTGTGTGTGACACGGATTCAGCGATGTCTTCACTGGTAACCAGGGTAAACATCGGGTTACTAAGCGCAGGGCCGCGCTTAGTAACCTGATGTTTACACTGGTTACCATCGTAAATGTAAAAAAAAACAAACAGTACATACTCACATTCCGGTGTCCGTCAGGTCCCTTGCCGTCCGCTTCCCGCACTGACTGACTGCCGGCCGTAAAGTGAAAGTACAGCACAGCGGTGACGTCACCGCTCTGCTGTTAGGGCCGGCTGTTATGACCCCAATGGCGAGGGTCTCAGAGATATCAGCAAGTCTGCGAAGTACAAAAATCCAGCTCATAGGGCAGTGGTAACTGGGTTGACCATATATCTACTCCTAACGCCAACACTAGAAGTAGCCGGGGAACATGCCTACGTTGGTCGCTAGATGTCTCGCGCCAGCCGGAGGACTAACTACCCCTAGAAGAGGAAAACAAAGACCTCTCTTGCCTCCAGAGAATAGACCCCAAAAGTAGGATACAAGCCCCCCACAAATAATAACGGTGAGGTAAGAGGAAATGACAAACACAGAGATGAACTAGGTTTAGCAAAGAGAGGCCCGCTTACTAATAGCAGAATGTAGTAAGATAACTTATATGGTCAACAAAAACCCTAACAAAATTCCACACTGGAGATTCAAGAACCCCCGAACCGTCTAACAGCCCGGGGGGAGAACTCCAGCCTCCCTAGAGCTTCCAGCAAGGAAAGGATACAGATAATGAACAAGCTGGACAAAAATGCAAACAAAAACAAATAGCAAAAAGCAAGAAAGCGGACTTAGCTTAATCACGCAGGAACCAGGATCAGTAGACAAGAGCACTACAGATTAGCTCTGATATCAACGTTGCCAGGCATTGAACTGAAGGTCCAGGGAGCTTAAATAGCAACACCCCTGACCTAACGACCCAGGTGAGCATACAAGGGATGATAGACATACCCAGAGTAAAATCACTAGTAGCCACTAGAGGGAGCCAAAAGGTAAATTCACAACAGTACCCCCCCTTAGTGAGGGGTCACCGAACCCTCACCAAGACCACCAGGGCGATCAGGATGAGCGGTGTGAAAGGCACGAACTAAATCGGCCGCATGCACATCAGAGGCGACCACCCAGGAATTATCCTCCTGACCATAGCCCTTCCACTTGACCAGGTACTGAAGCCTCCGCCTGGAGAGACGAGAATCTAAGATCTTCTCCACCACGTACTCCAACTCGCCCTCAACCAACACCGGAGCAGGAGGCTCAGCAGAAGGAACCACAGGCACAACGTACCGCCGCAACAAGGACCTATGAAATACGTTGTGAATGGCAAACGACACCGGAAGATCCAGGCGAAAGGACACAGGATTAAGGATCTCCAATATCCTGTAAGGACCAATGAATCGAGGCTTAAATTTGGGAGAGGAGACCTTCATAGGAACAAATCGAGAAGACAGCCATACCAAATCCCCAACACGAAGTCGGGGACCCACACCGCGGCGGCGGTTGGCAAAACGCTGAGCCTTCTCCTGTGACAACTTCAAGTTGTCCACCACATGATTCCAGATTCGCTGCAACCTATCCACCACAGAATCCACTCCAGGACAGTCAGAAGGCTCCACATGTCCCGAGGAAAAACGAGGATGGAAACCGGAGTTGCAGAAAAATGGCGAAACCAAGGTGGCAGAACTAGCCCGATTATTAAGGGCAAATTCAGCCAACGGCAAGAAGGTCACCCAATCATCCTGATCAGAAGAGACAAAACACCTCAAATACGCCTCCAGAGTCTGATTAGTTCGTTCCGTTTGTCCGTTAGTCTGTGGATGAAAAGCGGAGGAAAACGACAAATCAATGCCCATCCTACCACAAAAGGATCGCCAGAACCTGGAAACAAACTGGGATCCTCTGTCCGACACAATATTCTCAGGAATGCCGTGCAAACGAACCACGTTCTGGAAGAACACAGGAACCAGATCAGAAGAGGAAGGCAGCTTAGGCAAAGGAACCAGATGGACCATCTTGGAGAAACGATCACATATCACCCAGATGACAGACATGCCCTTAGACACCGGAAGATCCGAAATGAAATCCATAGAGATGTGTGTCCAAGGTCTCTTCGGGACAGGCAAGGGCAAGAGCAACCCGCTGGCACGAGAACAGCAAGGCTTAGCTCGAGCACAAGTACCACAGGACTGAACAAATGACCGCACATCCCTTGACAAGGAAGGCCACCAAAAGGACCTGGCCACCAGATCTCTGGTGCCAAAAATTCCCGGGTGCCCTGCCAACACTGAGGAATGAACCTCGGAAATGACTCTGCTGGTCCATTTAGCAGGCACAAACAATCTGTCAGGTGGACAAGAGTCAGGCCTACCAGCCTGAAATCTCTGCAACACACGTCACAGATCTGGAGAAATAGCTGACAAGATAACTCCTTCCTTAAGAATACCCTCAGGTTCAGCGACTCCAGGAGCATCAGGCACAAAGCTCCTAGACAGAGCATCGGCCTTCACATTCTTAGAACCTGGTAAATACGAGACCACAAAGTCAAAACGGGAGAAAAACAATGACCAGCGGGCCTGTCTAGGATTCAGGCGTTTAGCAGACTCGAGATACATCAGATTTTTGTGATCAGTCAAGACCACCACACGATGCTTAGCACCCTCGAGCCAATGACGCCACTCCTCAAATGCCCACTTCATGGCCAACAACTCCCGATTGCCCACATCATAATTTCGCTCTGCCGGCGAAAACTTCCTAGAGAAAAAGGCACAAGGTCTCATAGTAGAGCAACCAGGGCCTCTCTGCGACAAAACGGCCCCTGCCCCAATCTCCGAAGCATCCACCTCAACCTGAAAGGGAAGTGAGACGTCAGGCTGGCACAAAACAGGCGCCGAAGTAAACCGGCGTTTCAACTCCTGGAAAGCCTCCACGGCAGCAGGAGCCCAGTTAGCTACATCAGAGCCTTTCTTGGTCATATCCGTCAGCGGTTTAACAACGCTAGAGAAATTTGCGATAAAACGACGGTAGAAGTTAGCAAAACCCAAGAACTTCTGAAGACTCTTAACTGACGAGGGTTGAGTCCAATCATGAATAGCTCGGACCTTGACTGGATCCATCTCCACAGCAGAAGGGGAAAAAATGAACCCCAAAAAGGGAACCTTCTGTACACCAAAGAGACACTTTGAGCCTTTTACAAACAAAGAATTTTCACGCAGAATCTCAAAAACCATCCTGACCTGCTCCACATGCGAGTCCCAATCATCAGAAAAAAACAGAATATCATCCAGATAAACAATCAAAAATTTATCCAGATACTTCCGGAAAATGTCATGCATGAAGGACTGAAAAACTGAAGGTGCATTAGAGAGCCCAAATGGCATCACCAAGTACTCAAAATGACCTTCGGGCGTATTGAATGCGGTTTTCCATTCATCGCCCTGCCTAATGCGCACAAGGTTGTACGCACCACAAAGGTCTATCTTGGTGAACCACTTGGCACATTTAATCCGGGCAAACAAATCTGACAACAGCGGCAAAGGATACTGAAATTTGACAGTGATCTTATTTAAAAGCCGATAGTCAATACAAGGCCTCAAAGATCCGTCCTTTTTGGCCACAAAAAAGAATCCCGCACCAAGAGGGGAAGAAGAAGGACGGATATGCCCCTTCTCAAGAGACTCCTTGATATATGAACGCATCGCGGTATGTTCAGGTACCGACAGATTAAACAGTCTCCCCTTAGGAAACTTACTGCCAGGAATCAAATCTATTGCACAGTCACATTCCCTATGAGGAGGCAGTGCACTGGACTTAGACTCGCTGAAGACATCCTGATAATCAGACAAATACGCCGGAACTTCCGAAGGCGTAGAAGATGCAATAGACAAGGGCAGGGAATCTCCGTGAATTCCATGGCAGCCCCAGCTTGACACTGACATAGCCTTCCAGTCCAAGACTGGATTATGGGTCTGTAACCATGGCAAACCCAAAACAACCAAATCATGCATTTTATGTAGAACAAGAAAACGTATTACCTCCCGATGTTCGGGAGTCATGCACATGGTAACCTGTGTCCAAAACTGCGGTTTATTTTTTGCCAATGGCGTAGAGTCAATACCCCTAAGAGGGATAGGATTTTCCAATGGCTCAAGCACAAATCCGCAGCGCTTGGCAAATGACAGATCCATAAGGCTCAGGGCAGCACCTGAGTCCACAAACGCCATGACAGGATACGATGACAGTGAGCAAATCAAAGTTACAGATAGAATAAATTTAGGTTGCAAATTACCAATGGCGACCGGACTAACAACCTTAGTAAGACGTTTAGAGCATGCTGAGATAGCATGTGTAGAATCACCACAGTAGTAACACAAGCCATTCTGGCGTCTATGAATTTTCCGCTCATTTCTAGTCAGGATTCTATCACATTGCATTAAATCAGGTGCCTGTTCAGACAACACCATGAGAGGATTTGCGGTTTTGCGCTCCCGCAACCGCCGGTCGATTTGAATAGCCAGGGCCATAGAATCATTCAGACCTGTGGGAATGGGAAAACCCACCATCACATTCTTAATGGCTTCAGAAAGGCCATTTCTAAAATTTGCAGCCAATGCACACTCGTTCCACTGGGTCAGCACGGACCATTTCCGAAATTTTTGGCAATACACTTCGGCCTCGTCCTGGCCCTGAGACATCGCCAGCAAGGCTTTTTCTGCCTGAATCTCAAGATTGGGTTCCTCATAAAGCAAACCGAGCGCCAGAAAAAACGCATCAATGTCAGCCAATGCCGGATCTCCTGGCGCCAGCGAGAAGGCCCAATCCTGAGGGTCGCCCCGTAAAAAAGAAATAACAATTTTTACTTGCTGAGCGGAGTCTCCAGATGAACAGGGTCTCAGGGACAAAAACAATTTACAATTATTCCTGAAATTTCTAAATTTAAATCGGTCTCCGGAAAATGGTTCAGGAATCGGTATCTTAGGTTCTGACATAGGATTTCTGATAACATAATCTTGTATGCCCTGCACACGAGCAGCAAGCTGGTCCACACTTGTAATCAAGGTCTGGACATTCATGTCTGCAGCAAACACAAGCCACTCAGAGTTAAAGGGGAAAAGAAAAAAAAACGAGAGAGAGAAAAAAAAAACTCAGAACTTTCTTTCTTATAATCCCGCTTCTGCAATGCATTTAACATTTAATACAGGCCTGGCAAACTGTTATGACCCCAATGGCGAGGGTCTCAGAGATATCAGCAAGTCTGCGAAGTACAAAAATCCAGCTCATAGGGCAGTGGTAACTGGGTTGACCATATATCTACTCCTAACGCCAACACTAGAAGTAGCCGGGGAACATGCCTACGTTGGTCGCTAGATGTCTCGCGCCAGCCGGAGGACTAACTACCCCTAGAAGAGGAAAACAAAGACCTCTCTTGCCTCCAGAGAATAGACCCCAAAAGTAGGATACAAGCCCCCCACAAATAATAACGGTGAGGTAAGAGGAAATGACAAACACAGAGATGAACTAGGTTTAGCAAAGAGAGGCCCGCTTACTAATAGCAGAATGTAGTAAGATAACTTATATGGTCAACAAAAACCCTAACAAAATTCCACACTGGAGATTCAAGAACCCCCGAACCGTCTAACGGCCCGGGGGGAGAACTCCAGCCTCCCTAGAGCTTCCAGCAAGGTTAGGATACAGATAATGAACAAGCTGGACAAAAATGCAAACAAAAACAAATAGCAAAAAGCAAGAAAGCGGACTTAGCTTAATCACGCAGGAACCAGGATCAGTAGACAAGAGCACTACAGATTAGCTCTGATATCAACGTTGCCAGGCATTGAACTGAAGGTCCAGGGAGCTTAAATAGCAACACCCCTGACCTAACGACCCAGGTGAGCATACAAGGGATGATAGACATACCCAGAGTAAAATCACTAGTAGCCACTAGAGGGAGCCAAAAGGTAAATTCACAACAGCCGGCGCTCAGTCAGTGCAGGAAGCGGACGCCGGAGGACGCGAAGGTGAGTATGTACTGTTTGTTATTTTACATTTTACACTGGTAACCAGGGTAAACATCGGGTTACTAAGCGCGGCCCTGCGCTTAGCAACCCGATGTTTACCCTGGTTACCCGGGGACCTCGGCATCGTTGGTCGCTGGAGAGCGGTCTGTGTGACAGCTCTCCAGCGACCACACAGCGACGCTGCAGCGATCAGCATCGTTGTCTGTATCGCTGCAGAGTCGCTATGTGTGACGGGGCCTTTACACTATAGGGTCAGGAGTGCAGGAGTCACTTTTTGTGAAAGATTAGACATTGGAGTGATAAACCAGACCCTGTGACTTAGTGGGAAGCCTGAATGAGGAAGGGCTGGAAAAAAACACAAAAGATGTAGGATATACATCTTTACAATATACAATAGGATCTTATCAGAGTAACAAAAGATGTAGTAATTAGGGAAATTGCTCACTTGCCAAACATTTAAGAGCACCTTCCCCCCCATCTTGTTTTCAGTGCACTTAACTGTTAGCCCACGCCAAGGCTGCACTGAGCGCCTTTACTTGGTTTGAGCAGTCACCCAGCGCTGACAGTCCTTTTAACATTGGAATAGCTCCAGTTATTCTAATGGAGTATGGTAAAACAATGATCACACTACAATCCTCTATCAAATATCATTGATATTATAAGAACACAAACAAGAGATCTAATATGACCTGCACTTAATCACGTCGTCAAAAACTCTGCATGCCAGAAACGTAAGTGCAAAGTTAAGCTAAAGTAAACCTGACGTTTCAGCCGTGATCTGTTGGAACTGCCTAATGCCAAGTACACACCAATCAAGTGCATTGAAAATACTCACTTTGAGGCAGCTCTTCTGGTCCTTTTTCCTTGTGATCCAATATTATCAATCTCATCCAAATCCGTGTTGCCTTCTTCTAGCATTGTTACATCCTCGGCACTGCCTCCATCCATAGTACAATCCTTTATCTTATCACGCCTGCGAAGGTCTTGGGATGGAGCAACTAACATGTCTGCTGGATAGTACTCATTGCTGGAGATAATGTTGACAAGAAGCTGAATATTTTGTCCATGAATATTAACAGCACACTACAGACATCTTACAGAGTTGTCCACTATTAGGACAAGCCGATCTCATTCCCTAGGTTTGGCCCTGATAAAATAAAAACACTTATACTCCCCTCCTGTGCCATTTTAGTGGTGTCTGCACCCACGTTCCCGGGACTACCATGAATTTAAGACACAGGAGCCCTGCGCCCAACCACCGCTGGCGTCACTGTCCCCGCCTTCAGGCGTATAGGTAATCAAGAGGCAGAGGGACCTGCGGCTGGCCTCTTACTTCCTCTTGATCACTAATATGTCTGAAGGTGGGGACAGTGACGCCAGCGGTGATTGGGGGCAGGGCTCACGTGTCATGACAACTTCATGTTAGTCTTGAGAATGCAGGTGCTGACACCGCTGGAATAGGAGGTAAATATAGATGTTTTATTTAATTGGAGCAAAACATGGTGAATAATAAGGCGTTGTCCAAGTAGTGGACAACTCCTTTAAAAGAGAACCTGTCATGTTGTACATGAGTCCGATTTGTGGACAGCATGGTAAAGAGAAGCTGAGCAGAATGACATGTAGGTTTGTGGGAAAATTTAGTATAACATATTTTATGCATAGAAATCCTTGGTGTTTGTATGTACGAGTCCAGTGGGTGGTTTTGCTCGTGATTGACAGCTGTCGCTTCATGCACTGTCATACAGGGGAGACTGTCAATCACTGAATATGACCGCCCACTGGACTCATTTACAGACTAACATCACAGATTTCAATGAATTAAATACAAGGTTGAGTGAAATTTTCCCCACAAAAACGTATACCAATCTGATCAGCTCCTCCTGCTCTATAACATCCTGCCTGCAGATCAGATGCTATTTTCAACATAAGTTCCATTTAAAGTTTAACTATATTTATATATTTCTCTATAAACCAGCATAAAAGGAAATGTATAAAGGTTAAGCTAAGGGAGGAAGATGGGGAGGCAGCTGTAGTTTTTCTCTAATGCAATTGCATATTCACTTCAAAGAAAATCTATGGGACTGCTGAAAGGTTTGGGATAGAACTGGTGTAGCCAAGCAGTTACTCGGAGAACCTGCACTCTGATATTTATGACTTATTCAGTGGATAAGCTATAAATGTATAATGACCCCTATAATGGTCGCTGTCATTTCAACAAACATTGCATAAATCAATAGTACAGGCTAATATAAGAAAACCGGTAATTGTGATCTTCAGAATGTTAGATTTCCAACCCCCCTTTGAATAGAGCTATGGTTCAGCATGTGGTATATATGGGAAACGATTAGCACAGCTCTGCAGCAGAGACAGACCCCAATGTCTAACCATTCAAGGGCCACAATCAGCATTGAGGGGCGCATTTAAAAGATTAAATGGCTAGGATCGGAGAGTTTATGATGCTCTTAGTCCTATAGTCATGCCAACACCATTATGCCATTTAGTGGGAACAACCTGGTTAATGTGATGCATAAGTATGACAAGGAGTGAAAAGGTTGCAAACTTTTTTTCTTCTTTTAAAGGTTACCAGTTTTTAAAATGGCTAAAACTGCTACTGTAGACATGCTAACACATTTATCTATTAACAATCCTATAAGATCTCCATTTTAGTGGAAAAGACTGAGTGAGGTTGACAGAAAAACCTACCTTATAAATCTCAAGAGAAGAGGGGAAAGTTCCCTTGATCGGGGTTCCACTCTTTCCGGGAAGTGTGACATTGCTTTCCAGAGAAGAAACCGAAAATTGGTATTATCAGTCCTCTCTGTTACATCTGCTCTACGTTTCAGCATATCCCCATACAAAACTCCAATGTCTCCAGCATAAAAGCCAGGGAACTCCAACTTGCACTCGGACTCGTTATTTTCTCCATTTTGTAGTTCTCGCTCTGTATGAAAAGATGTCACTCATGAAACGTAGGGCAAACCTGATTAAAATGAAAGGATGTACGTCTGCAGAACAAATTCTGGAGCAGGATGGAAAAAAGATTTTTGTGTACTCACCGTAAAATCTTTTTCTCCGAGCCAATCATTGGCGGACACAGGACCATGGGTGTTATGCTGCTTGCCACTAGGAGGACACTAAGTAAACACAAAGTTAACTCCTCCTCTGCAGTATACACCCCTTGACTGGCCAGTAACGACTCAGTTCGGTAGTAAAGCAGTATGAGTAAAACCAAGACAAGTAAACTATGTCCAAAACTGAGGAACAAAATACAACAACAAACAGCCAATAGGCTAACAGGGTGGGTGCTGTGTCCCCCAACGATTGGCTCGGAGAAAAAGATTTTACGGTGAGTACACAAAAATCTCCTTTTCTCCTACGCCTCATTGGGGGACACAGGACCATGGGACGTCCTAAAGCAGCCCTTGGGTGGGGAGCAATTGCACTGCTACAACCCCATGTACCACTGGCTTACTGAGGTACCGCTGTCTGCAGAATGACCCTGCCAAGGGCAGCGTCTGCCGAAGCCAGAGTATGAACGTGATAGTGCTTCGTAAAAGTATGCAGACTGGACCAAGTCGCAGCTTTACAAAGCTGTTGTGCTGAAGCCTGGTGCCAAATGGCCCAAGAAGCACCGACCGACCGAGTCAAATGAGCCTTAATCCCTGCTGGGACAGGGGTGTTCCTGACGCGGTAGGTAGTGGCCTTTGAGGCAGGTAGACCTTTCCTATGTCCCTCTGGAAGCACGAACAGGACATCCAACTTATGGAAGGAAGCCGTGCGAGATATGTACCGCCGAAGAGCTCTAACCACATCCAGAGTATGGAGAGCTTTCTCGATACGATGGGTTGGCGCCGGACAGAATGACGGCAAGACAATGTCCTCATTTAGATGAAAGGAGGAGACGACTTTAGGTAGGAAAGAGGGAGAGGTTCTCAAAACTACCTTGTCTGAGTGAAAAATCAGGAAGGGGGGTCGGCAAGAGAGCCACCACCTCAGAAACTCTCCTGATTGACGTAATCGCCACGAGAAAGACCACCTTCCATGAGAGGAGGGTGAGAGATGTCCTGCAATGGTTCGAAAGGGGCCTCCTGAAGAACTCCGAGAACCAAGTTAAGATCCCATGACGCCAAAGGCATTCTATAGGGAGGAACCACCCGGGAGACTCCTTGGATGAACGTCTTAACCGGCAGTCTGGAAGCGATCTTTCGTTGGAATAGAACAGATAATGCGGACACTTGTCCCTTGAGCGAGCTTAGGGCAAGGTCTGACTCTAAACCCGATTGGAAAAACTCCAGAATGGACGGAATGGAAAAGACCAAAGGAGAACGTCCATGGGTATTGCACCATGAAAAGAAGATGCGCCAGGTGCGATGATAAATACGCATGGATACGGGTTTCCTAGCGCGAATCATGGTAGAAGAAACCCCTGGAGAGAATCCGGCTTGGGCTAAAATCCAGGATTCAACGGCCACACCGTCAAAGACAGGACCCCGGAGTTCTGGTGGCAAAACGGGCCCTGTGAGAGAAGATCCGTGCGATCTGGAAGGCGCCAGGGTGTGTCGGCGACCATTTGTACGAGTTCCGCGTACCATGCTCGGCGCGGCCAGTCTGGCGCGACAAGAATCACCGGTCTCCCCTCTGCTCTGATCTTCTTGATGACTCTCGGGAGCAGAGGAAGAGGCGGAAATATGTAAGGCAGCTGGAACAGTTGCCACGACAGGACCAGAGCATCTGCCCCGATGGCGCAAGGATCGCGGGAACGAGCAATGAACTGAGGAACCTGGTTGTTGAACCTCGAGGCCATGAGATCCACATCCGGCGTCCCCCAGCGAAGGCAAATCTGCTGGAAGACTACCGGATGGAGGGAGCACTCGCCCGAGGCAAGACCTTGGCGACTGAGGAAGTCCGCTTCCCAATTCTCCACGCCCGGTATGTGGATCGCCGAGATGAGCGAGTGATTGGTCTCGGCCCAGCGCAGGATGTGGGAGACTTCGAGCATGGCTGCCCTGCTGCGGGGTTCCCCCTTGTCGGTTGATTTACGCCACAGCTGTGGCATTGTCGGACTGAATTCTGATGGGATGGCCTGCGAGAAGGTGGTGAAAGTTTTTTAAGGCAAGAGTAATCGCTCGAATCTCCAAGATATTGATTTAGTCCATGAGCCAAGAACCAAATTTGACGATATCGGTACCAAGCGGAGTGACTAATTCTCTTTGGTATTTTTAGGTAGATGCATGTCTGTAGTTTATTTTTTGATATGATAGCCCTTACATATACGTAGCTTATTAACCCCTTCAGCCCTAGGCCTATTTGTACCCAAGTGCCTAAGCCAATCTGACCTGTGCCACTTCATGGGCTAATAACTTTGGAACGCTTTCACCTATCCAAGCCATTCTGAGATTGTTTTCTCGTGACATATTGTACTTCACGTCAGTGCTAAATGGGAGTCAATATATTTTACCTTTCTATATAAAAAAATGCTAAATATTCGGAAATTTTGGAAAAATCGGCAATTTTTTAACTTTGAAATTCTCTGCTTTTTACAAAAATACTGATACCCCCCATAATAGTTATTAATTTACACTCCCCACATGTTTACTTCATATTGGCATCATTTTGAAAATGAAACCTTATTGTTTTACGACGTAATAGGGCTTATAGTTTTATGCGCAATTTTTCACATTTACAGCAAAACCCACTTTTCAAAGGACCAAGTCACTTCTGAAGTCACTTTAAGGGGCTTACATAACAGAAACCACCCATAAATTACCCCATTTTGCAAACTACACCCCTCAAGCTGTTCAAAACTCATTTTTAAAAACTGTTAACCCTTTAGGTGTTCCACAGGAATTTTAGCATGAGCCAAGAACCAAATATGACGATATCGGTACCACCCGGAGTGACTAGATGTAGTATTTGTAACAAAATTTAATCCAAGTTATGTAAATACACACTGAACATGTCATGTGCATATATATATATATATATATATATATATATATATATATATATATATATATATATATATATATATATATATATATATATATATATATATATATATATATATGTTACTCCATAATATCTTCAACATCGGACTCTGAATCTGACTGTTGTTCTACTGGCTCGTCTTCAGTACCCTTGTTCTGGCATGTCTGTAATCTGCACATGTCTGTGCACTTCAGGCCATTGCTGAGGCAAGTACACTGAGGAAGTTCACATGACCGCACACACTTGCAGGACAGTAGCTGTATAATAGCTTCTGGTGCTGGTGCCCCTTGCATCCACTTGACAACAAGCTTTCCGTCGTTATCTATCATCCAACCGCAGTCTGTTGGGTTTGCAACCCATGGCTGGCTCTGCAGACTTCTCCTCCAGATCGCAGCCTGGTAGTTTGCACGCAGTGCATGCATGAAAAGGCAGTCCTGGCAAGGAGGGAGTTGACTTGACTCTACCACTCCACGTCTGGCACAGAACAGCTGATAACGGAGCCTGTTTACCTCAGTTGTTTGGGTAGTTGGCAGGTACATGTGGCAGGTGATTTCCTGTAACTTCTCAAAAAGTTCGGTAGACACTTCCCATGAACGACCAACTTCCTGAAAGGCATCCTGGTATGTCTTGTTCATCTTCAACTGCTTGAGTGTCGTCATCTTCCCACGGCCAGCGAATGCACTGACGGTGTCACAGCCTGTAAATGCATGCATACCAATCAATGAATCACATACGCTGCCTCCCAATGTTCGGCTCAGAGTGGTGATATCCAGGAATCTTGTCCGGTTCTGTGTACCGCATTTCTGGAACAGGTGGGATGGGATTTTGTGGCACATGCCCAGACACAGGACCATGACATCAGTATCCTCCGAAGTGATGATGACCGACTTGTAACCAGATTCTGCTGCATGAAGAGCATGGAGAAGGAGGCGTGTGTCTGCTTCTTCTTGATTTGACTTAAGGTCAGCAGCCTCTTCCCACTGTTCTTTGGTGATCTTAAAGCAGAGCTGCTCACATGTGACATACAGCTCCTTCTCCTCAAGCTTCTCCCTGTGGTGTTTCGCCTTCCATTCTTCTACCAGAAACTTTATGAGACTTGCCTTGTTGGAGGAACTACTTAGAAGCTTTTTCCACTGCTGGATGTTGTGCCCATGTTGAATGTTCTTGAAATGGATCCCTGTGCCTTCATATCTGTTGACTCTTTCTGTATCTTTGATGGATGTCTCCTTGTAGACGTCAAAGACAATATCAATGCGCTTGCTCTTAGCACCCTCATGGATAGCGCGACTCATTGCTGTGCCTGCTAGCTGGCCAAATGTTGCATTGTTTCCCTTCAGTTTCTGAACCAGGCTCATCCCATCAATGATGGTTGCAGAGGGCTCGGGGATCACTTCTGCAGGACGAGCATTCCTCTCCAACTCCCTTGCGAGGGCAGCCTTGTTGGTCTTGCGGATAGACCCATCACCATTGGCAAGTGCCCATGGCAATGGACCCAGGGGATGAGTCAAGACATCACTCATTTGTAGCTTTCTGTTCTCAGCTACAAGTATCATCTGGCCAAATAGGTTTCTGTCAGCCTTCAAAATTACCTCCTTGCCAAGACCTTGTCTGCGTGTCTTCATTTGGATGTTAGAGAACGTTTTAAGTTTGTTCTTCGTCATCTTGTCATGAAACAATGTAGTTGGCTTATCGGTACCCAAACGCTCATCCTTGAATGTTTGATATGCATCCTCTCCTATACTGTATGCCCCTTGAAGGTCTTTGGCTACATCTGGTGGTGCTACAGTCGCTGTTGACAAACTGATAAGTTCACCATTATGCTCTTTGTTGAAGGGGTTCACCCAACCTGTCTCCAGCAGTTGAACGAAAGATTGGACATCGGCTTCATCTCTTCTAATCCTAGACACCTGTAGGTCTGAATGGCTGAAGTCAGTATATTGTTGGCCTACCAGGGCCCTCAGCTGCCTCAAGTACATACTGCGGTACTCTGATGTCAGGTAGAACCTGGAAACAGCTCCAACTTTGAGGCTGAAGCCTTTTGTGCCCCCTGGTGTCTGGGTGTCTTTGTTGATTGTCTCTTCAATGGTCTGGTCCACAGGAATTCGTCCAAAAGGATTCTTGCTACCGATCTGGACCGAAAAGCCACCTTGCATGAAGTATTCATGGACCTCTGGGTGTTCTATGGGCAGCCGAGACATTGTGGCATAGTAATAGGTTAGGTATCGGGCATAGTTGACCTTGTCATAGGCAAAACACCATGGTATCATCTGTCGGATTGCTCCTAGGTGAAGCATCCAGTTGCCTTCTCTTGAAGCTCGAACCAGGGCCAGCATGGTCTCGACCATGTCCAAGTATGACATCCAGAATGCTGAGAGTTGTTCATTTCTGAGGGTCTCAAGATAAACTTGAAAGAGCTTCAGGGTAAGTGTGCAAGATTCATTATCCAAGAGCTTTTCGAAGGATCCCTGCGACACACTGATGCGAAAGTTTGTGATGTTCTTCAGTGTTTCATCCAGATGGTGAAGGTCCCTTGCATGGTTTTCTTCTAGCCATGGAAGGAAGTTTTTCCATGCAAGCCTCATAAGTGCTTCATAGACCAGCTTGTGTAGTCTCACTGCTCTGTTGTACCTCCGGCCGTCCATCACTCCAGACACTGATCCTTCAGCGATTACACCGGATTCAACACACAGATCTCTAAGGCCTGCATCCTGAAATCTGTTCCCTATGATAGAGAGGAGATTACAGATTGTGTGGAAGACACCCATTCTAATTATAATGTTCTTGAACTTCTCCTGTTTCCAGATAACCTCGGCAGCTTTGGCATAGAGTGCTTGATCAAACACACACACAATTCTGTTAAGCTTCAGGGTCTGCATGATGGCATGTGTTTGCTCCAAGACTTCATTCACAGTGGACATGGCTGTTGCAGGAGCATTGATAGTGGGCAGGTAGCTTACAGTGTCCTGGGCCACTACAATGTCGCTGCGGATTTTTATGTTGAACCCAGTCCAACTGCTGGTGGTCTGATCCTCATGGTCTGACATTCTAGCCAGAAGCCAGATATGGTTTTTGGTTTTTGAATCCTGGACCTCCTTGGTAGTGTTAACATTCGAAGTCTCAATCCTGGGTGGCTCTCCCCGCTGCCCAACATTGTATATCGGTAGCATTAATTCTGTCAGAGTTATGCTTCTTTTCTTCGACTTGGTTACATCTGGCAGGACTTTCTTTGTCACAGAGCATGCAACATTGGACTGAACAGCAATGCCATTGACTCTATGAGATGTACCTGCTCCACTTAGTGTCTCCTCAAGTCTGTCAATGTTATCCCAGGCCAGGGTTGTGAACACACCTGGGTAGATACTTGCTGGCATTGGGATGTCATCCTTTGAACATTCCAACTTCTGGATACAAAGGGCTGTATCGATCTCCTCAGCCATTGAATATGACACACAGTGGCCAAGACGATTCAGAGTTCGAATCAGTTCTGTATTGCCGGTCAAAGACTTAACTGCAAAGGATAGCAGTACGTGCTTTGGTGGCTTTGTCTTTCCATTGGTAACAGCAAAAACCAAGTCACTGCCGAAGGATGTGGCAAGACGTTGAGCTCTTTCACAGGTAGTTTGGCACTCACAATCTCCTGTAAGCAGGGTTTGCAGGAATTGAGTGACTAATGCAGGAACGACATTCTGATCTGTATTGGGAGGCCATGGCTGACTCACATCTTGCTTCTTGATCTCATTCCTTAGCTGCATTGCTGCTTTGGTTACGATATCTCCAGAGTTAGCAGCTCTTGCTTCTTGCAGATCTTTTGTCATGCTGTGTACTTGCCGGACAAGGTCGTCCATTGATAGGCTACATGGATAGACTAGAAGCTTACCTTTCTCATCTGAGAGAAAGCGGAGTGATTCCCCAATCTCTGTTTCAAGTTTTCGTCGAACATGTTTCTTTGTCGATGGTTTCAGTTGGATGATACCACGGGATATCATTAATCTCTCAAGCCTAGATGTGAGGTTTATCATAGGCAGTACTTCTGGGTTTGGGAACAATTTAGTCCTTATATACAAGAAGAGTTCTTCAAGGGCCTCTTTCTCTGCCTCTTCGTAGCGTACTTCCTCGCTTTCGACCTGATTTTCAGCTGCACTAGACCTACAGGCCACTTGGGAATCATCTTTTGTGAATAGTTTGTAGCACGACTTGTGGTAGTGCCCCTCTGCAGCAACAAGGTCTCTGCTAAGTAAACCAAGTATTCTCTGTGTGCCTTTCCTTATCGCTGCTCTGCGGATCGTCTCATCTGCTCGTAGCTCAACACACTGGACAATTGGCTCCCTTGTTTGTTTTCCTTTTAGGTACTTGCTTGACTTCTCACAGAAGATACATACTTTGGCATACACCCTGCTATCACTGGGGGCACCCCTCGGTAGCTTCCTCATGGAGATTTTGCTTGCTGTTTCGACATTGACACCCTTGCCAAGGATAGAATCCAGTGACTTCTTCATTGTAAAGATACTACGACATTTACGGTGATATTGTATGTGTGGTATTTCTCCTTCTTCAAGGCCCTTAGCTGCTACCAGGACTGATTCATGCTGCCTGATCTCTGCAGCCCTAAGCAATGTTTTCCAGGAGTCCAAATCCTTAAGGGACGCCAGATCATCGCTGTCATCATTAGAGCAGTGTATGATACAGTCGATCCGTGATTTCTTCCTTGCTGGTACTTCCATCATGCCGTTAGATAGTCAGTAAACACCTGCAAACACAAAGAAAAACATTAAAATTTTATTTACCGTATTTCCTGGCGTATAAGACGACTTTTTAGCCATGAAAAACATGGCTCCAAGAGGGCGGTTGTCTTATACGCCGAATACAGCCGCCGGGGGGAAAGGCCGCCGCGCAGGGAAGGAGGAGGCAGGGGCCCACCTTCATGAGGCGCTCGTTCTTAGAGCTGGGAGCGCTGGTGCTAGGTGACTGTTCCCCCTCTCTCCACAAGTTCCTTACCAGCAGCAGCACACAGTACAGGACTACAGGACCTGTGGTGATGTCACGGCCATGTGATCAGTCACAAGCCTGGGAGGTGTCAGCCTCTACAGAGGGAGATAGGAGCTCTGCAGAGAAGACCGGAGAGTCCTGTTCAGCACAGAACGTGTATGTGTCAGTGTGTGTGCGTGTGTTGGGGCACCTCAGGGTGTCTTCAAATGTGACATAGCCCCCTAGATTTCTTCCAGTAAAATTTGCACTCCAAAAGTCATTTGGCGCTCCTTCCCTTCCGAGGCCTGCCGTTCCCCAATACTGCAGTGTACGACAACATATCGGGTGTTGTTGTGTTCGGGAGAGATTGGTGAACAAATAGTGGGGTGCATTTTTTGCTGGTACACCTCTTAAAAATAAAAAAATGAGCCTAAAATGACACCTTCATGTAAAAAATGCACTTTTTCCATTTTCTCAACCAAGTGTTTCCAACTACTGTGAAACACTGGTTGGGTCAAAGTGGTCACTATACCCCCTAAAAGATTCCTTGGGGGTGTAGTTTCCAAAATAGGGTCACTTTTTGGGGTTTCCACTGTGGGGGTACCTCAGGCAGCCTTCAAATGTGACATGGCCCCCTAGATTTCTTCCAGTGAATCCGCCACCCAAAAACCACATAGCGCTCCTTCCGTGTTGAGCTGTGCTGTGTGCCCATACTTTAGTTTACGAGTACATGTGGGGTGTTTCTATAAACTGCAGAATTAGGGTAACCAAGTTTGGGTTTGCCGTTAACCCTTGCTAGGTTGCAGGTAAAATTGGATTACAATGTAATATCTGGAAAAAAAATGAAATTTTGAAATTTCGCCTTCATTCTGCTAAAATTCCTGTGGAACACCTAAAGGGTTAACAGTTTTTAAAAATGAGTTTTGAACAGCTTGAGGGGTGTAGTTTGCAAAATGGGGTAATTTATGGGTGGTTTCTGTTATGTAAGCCCCTTAAAGTGACTTCAGAAGTGACTTGGTCCTTTGAAAAGTGGGTTTTGCTGTAAATGTGAAAAATTGCGCATAAAACTATAAGCCCTATTACGTCGTAAAACAATAAGGTTTCATTTTCAAAATGATGCCAATATGAAGTAAACATGTGGGGAGTGTAAATTAATAACTATTATGGGGGGTATCAGTATTTTTGTAAAAAGCAGAGAATTTCAAAGTTAAAAAATTGCCGATTTTTCCAAAATTTCCGAATATTTAGCATTTTTTTATATAGAAAGGTAAAATATATTGACTCCCATTTAGCACTGACGTGAAGTACAATATGTCACGAGAAAACAATCTCAGAATGGCTTGGATAGGTGAAAGCGTTCCAAAGTTATTAGCCCATGAAGTGGCACAGGTCAGATTGGCTTAGGCACTTGGGTACAAATAGGCCTAGGGCTGAAGGGGTTAATAAGCTACGTATATGTAAGGGCTATCATATCAAAAAATAAACTACAGACATGCATCTACCTAAAAATACCAAAGAAAATTAGTCACTCCGGGTGGTACCGATATCTGGCCCGGCTCATGGACTAATTGGGAGACGCAACTCTCTTGTGGACCAACGACCATGTGCCGTGTGGTGATTGAAAACTGCGCCCCAGCCCAACAGGCTGGCATCGGTGGTCACCAGTAACCAGCTCACTGGGAGAAAGGACTTCCCTTGGTTCAGGGAGGACTGTAGCGTCCACCATCTGAGGGTCTGCCTGACCTGTGGGGGCAGGCGAAAATGACGGTCGAGGGAAAACGGGCTCCTGTCCCAGGCTAACAGTAGCGCCTGCTGCAGAGGACGGAGATGGAACTGCACAAACGGAACGGCTTCCATCGCCGCAACCATTTTCCCGAGTATGCGCATAGCAAAGCGAATGGAGTGAGAGACTGGACGGGAGAGCTTGCGCACTCCCTGTTGTAAGGGCAAGACCTTCTCTGGAGGGAGAATGACTAACCCGCGGGAAGAGTCCAAAATCATGCCCAGGAAGCAGATTTGCTGAGCCGGCACTGGAGATGATTTCTCGAAGTTGATTTTCCAACCCAGGCGAGAAAGAGAATCCACGGTGATACTTACAGACTCTTCGCAGGCAGAATGGGACGGACCCTTGATTAAAAGGTCGTCCAGATACGGAAGGACTACCACTCCCCGAGCGTGAAGAATGGCCATGACAGCCGCCATGACCTTCGTGAAGACTCTGGGGGCAGTGGCGAGTCCGAAGGGCAAGGCCACAAACTGGAAGTGTTCTTCTTGGACTGCGAAGCGCAGAAACTGCTGATGAGAGGGGAAAATTGGAATATGTAGATAAGCATCCTTGATGTCTATGGATGCGAGGAACTCTCCTTTTTCCAGGGACGTGACAACAGAACGGAGCGAGTCCATCCTGAAGTGTCGGACCCGTACAAACTTGTTTAGCAGTTTGAGGTCCAGTATGGGCCGTAAGGTCCCGTCCTTCTTTGGGACCACGAAAAGGTTGGAGTAAAACCCCTTGAACCTTTGGTCTCGAGGGACCGGAAGGATGACACCATCCCTTTGAAGGGCCTGTATGGCTTGAAGAAGATGATACGCCCTTGCTTTGGGGGGAGAAGACTGGAAGAAGAGCGGAGGGGGGATGGAAGAAAACTCAATTTTGTATCCGGAAGACACGAGCTCTCTGACCCACTCGTCGTGAACGACCGAGAGCAAACTTTAAAGGAACAAAAGAAGGCGTCTGCCTACTTTGTCGGTGTCCGCCGGACACGACGACGAGTCATTGTGTAGAAGGTTTAAGGGATACGGATGGCTTAGGGCCCGAAGGTCTCGGTCTGGGTTTCCAGGAACGGTTTGGTCTGTATGAGACCTGAGGATTTCTGTTTTCCCGCTGTCCCGAACCAGGGGAAGAGGAGGACCAACTTGAGTTGTTCCAAAAGGACCGGAATCGAAATTGCTGTTGATTTCAAAAAGGCCGGGCAGGTTTTTGCTGGGGAAGAAATTTACTCTTCCCTCCGGTAGCATCAGAAATGATTTGGTCTAGTTTTTCCCCAAATAAACGACCCGCTTGGTAAGGTAAAGAAGTCAGCGACTTTTTAGAAGCAGAATCTGCTTGCCAATCACGGAGCCATAAGGCCCTCCTGATGGAGATTGCGTTTGCAGCCGCTTGCGCTGCGCAATTAGCCGCATCTATGGAAGCGTTAACTACAAAATCTCCAGCCTGAGCTATCTGATTAGCTAGTCTAGCCACCTCTGTGGGAAGATTACTGCCATGGACGGTAGAGGTTAACACCTCTGCCCAGGCAACCATTGCCTTAGCCATCCAGGTAGCGGCAAAAGATGGAAGGAGAGCTGCTCCTGAGGCCTCAAAGACTGAGCGAGCCAGGTAGTCAATTTGACAGTCAGAAGGATTTTTGAGTGATGAACCATCGGACAGCGATAAGACAGTTTTGGATGCGAGTCGCGACACGGCAGGATCCACAGAGGGAGAGAGAAGCAACTCCTTCATCAGATCCTTAGAGAAAGGATATTTAGCTTCTGTGGCTTTTTGAGCCGTAAATCGCTTCTCTGGGTGTTCCCTGTGCTTTTGGACAATGTCCTGAAACTCAGGGTGATTAGGAAATGTCCTTTGAACGCGTTTAGTCTTTTTAAAAGACATGACGTGTTCCTGAGTGGATACCGATTCCTCGTCCACCATTAGTGTTTTGTTGACTGCCTCAATAAGGGAGTCAAAAGTCTCCTGACCGATAGAGGAGTCTTGGGTTAAAGATTCCTCGGACTCGTATTCTGAGTCATGTACGCTGCGACCCTCGGGGGAGGGGGAGCGAGAAGATGAGCTGACAGATACTGGAGCTCGAGCCTGGACGGGAGATGAGGGAAGGGTCCTTTTTTGGGCACCCTAAGATTCCCGTAGTACGGTACGCCCCCTGTGGTCGGACGGCCCCACGCCGGCGCCAGATTCCGTCGCAGCCGACGGAGGTGAGTTCTGGCTTAAGGAGGACCCTCGGAAAGAGTCCAATGCCTTGACCAAGGAATCCATAGAGCGTGACAAGGACGCGGCCCACTCAGGAGGGTTAGGCTCGGCGGGGTCGGTGGAGACATTGGGGGTGGTGGCAGAAGGCGGCTGCGCACAGACCGGGTCACAGTTCTGGCTCAAGGGGATATTGTGGGCATGTGGCAACGCAGAATTGCAAGTGGCACAAGAAGTAAAAAACACAGTGTGCTTTTTATTGCCCCATTTTGCCTCCCTAGATTGAGACATAGTGAATGTCTATTCTCCGATAAACTGCAATAGCAGAGCTATGGGTGCAGAGAAGGGGTTAAGCTTTTCCCTATGCAGTGGAGCAGCTTACCCACGGTCCTGAGCTGGTGTCCCCAGGGAGGAAGAGAGGGAGGTAGCGTTATCGGCTGTATTTCGATGCAGCAGTGGAGTCCCAAGATGGCGCCCGAGATTTGCAGGGCTCTTCTCGTTCAGAGCGAGAAGCGCCTGAGCAGAGGGCGGGGCTCCGGCGGTGGGCAGGATTTTTGAACTGCGGCCTAGTCCGGCTGGAGAAGTCGGGGACTAAATTAGTTGAGCCGGCTGGCGGAGCACGCCGGCGGCCGCGACGCCGCGCCTAACGATCACCGCTGGCATCTAGCCAGCGGTACCTCTCCCCAGGGACCCGGACCGCATCTTCCCACGCCGGCAGCGTGAGGAAGAATAGTAATCACTGAGGAGGAACCACCTCCAGCTCAATCCATCCTCCCTGCGTCTATGGACAGAGAGAATCCTGAAGTGTGCTTGCCTTCTTAGGGGACTTACAGCTGTGCCTGCCGCAGGGGACTTATGGATGTGCCTGCCACAGGGGGCTTACGGCTACTGTGGGGACTACAAGATGCCAAGGTAAGGGCTTGAGTGCGGTGGAGCCCGGGAGATGCACATGAGAGTGTACTCTAAGTGCTCGCCATCTTACAGGGGGGAGATCGGGACCATATAGGAACCGTCGCCCTAGCATAGATTAGGCTACGTTCACAATTGCGTTGTGCGCCGCAGTGTCGGCGCCGCAACGCACAACGCAAACAAAAACACAGCAAAACGCATGCACATCGCTGCGTTTTGCGCCGCATGCGTCCTTTTTTTGATTGATTTTGGACGCAGCAAAAATGCAACTTGCTGTGTCCTCTGCGCCCGGACGCGTGCGCCGCAGGGACGCATGCGGCGCAAAACGCAAGTGCGACGCATGTCCATGCGCCCCCATGTTAAATATAGGGGCGCATGACGCATGCGGCGACACTGCTGCGCCCGACGCTGCGGCGCAGACCGCAAATGTGAACGTAGACTTAGGCGTGCCCCAAACGTCGCAGGAGAGGTATGGGGAGGTATACTCGCCGTGCTCGCCTGTTGATGGTTCGGGGGAGAGCGGACCCTGAAAGGATCCGTCGCCCCTTTCACTCCGTTAATTAAAAAATAAAAATTTACAGAAAATTAAAAATAAAATAAAGAAAAATTGGGGTCTGAGACAGACCCAAGAGCCTCCTACAGACACTAAGCAAGAACTGAGTCGTTACTGGCCAGTCAAAGGGTGTATACTGCAGAGGAGGAGTTAACTCTTTGTGTTTACTTAGTGTCCTCCTAGTGGCAAGCAGCATAACACCCATGGTCCTGTGTCCACTAATGAGGCGTAGGAGAAAAGTTGAGTGAACAACAAAGGGCCTATCTAGACTCAAAGATGTGGCAAGAATAAACTTACTTATAAAGCACAACTTTCCTTTGTGACCCTGCATTTATTTTCCAACGTTCTACCTGCCAATCATGTACATCAAAGGAGTAAGCATTATTTCATATGGAGTACCGACCTTCAAAATTTGGGTCTGCATGCACACGAACCACATGAACACATATTCCAGTCCGATATGCGCTATCATGTCATCAGTTACAGGTGATAAAGGGGACAGAGACTTGGAATGGATAATCAAAATGGATAACATATCTAATATATAAAGCTGAATGTGTATATGTGTGTATGTCCGGGATTGGCATCTGAACCGTCGCAGCTACAGCCACAAAATTTTGCACAGTCACACATCTGGACCCCGAGAACGTCATAGGCTATGTTGTGAGGTGAAATTTTAACCCCGCGCTTTCCAATTCACCAAACAATTTTGCCCCTATCTACATAATGGGGAAAAAGTGAAAGGAAAAGTGTTGGAGGCGTCGCAGCTACAGGCACAAAATTTTGCACAGTCACACGTCTGGACCCCGAGAGCGTCAAAGCTATGTTGTGAGGTGAAATTTTAATCCCGCGCTTTCCAATTCACCAAACAATTTTGCCCCTATCTACATAATGGGGAAAAAATGAAAGGAAAAGTGTTGGAGGCAAATTAACAGCTGCCAGATGTGAACAAGGGGGACTTAAAGAATGAGAGCGATGGCGCCAAAGAGTATATACTGTACAGTTGCTAAGGTGGGGCCCCGACATGGGATAATCACCACACCACCACGGGGATATGAACACACACACAAAATGCGCCACACACTACCACGTGCTCGAACACATATACCACCCTCAGCGCACATTTCACCACACATACACCAACCTCGCCACATAAAAGTCGAAACACAAAAGTCGCCGCTCAAAACTCGCCACGCGCAAAACTCTCCACATGCAAAACTCGCCACACGTGCAAAACTCACCTCATGGAAAACTCGCCACACGCAAAACTTGCACACGCGGAAAAATTGCCACATGCACAAAAGTTGCCTCACACAAAACTTGCACATACTCAAAAGGCACCACACATAAAACTCGCCACGCGCAAAACTCGCCATGCGCAAAACTTGCTGCACACAACTTGCTACACTAACCTGTCACATGCAACTCGACACAAAAAGTTGCTACACGCATGTCGCCACACAAAAATCATCTCACAAAAGTCGCTACATGCATGTCGCCACACGCAACTCAACACACACAACTTGACACACGAAACTCGCCCTAAAACACACACAAGTCTGGTATTATCCTTCAAAAATAAAAATCTGATTAATAAGCAGACAAACTACAAGAGCAACAAATGTACCATATAGGAATCCGGCAGCTGTCAGTCACATGACCTGTCTATTATGTGTATGTGTGAGCTAATATATACTGCCAGGGGGTGGGCTTACTATTGGCCGGGGATTTATCAGGCTGCCAATTTAGCTTACAAATACTGAGGTAAAAATACTGACCAAATAAGGTGTGAACGAGGTCTAATACAGGAGGAGATGACATACAGATATATACTATTTACAGGGGAGATGACACACAGGTATATACTATATACAAGAGAGATAACACACAGGTATATACTATATAGAGGAGGAGATGACATACAGGTACATACTACATACAGGAGGAGATGACATACAGGTGTATACTATATACAGGAAGAGATGACACACAGGTATATAACTATATACAGGAGCAGATTACCTACAGGTATATAGTATATACAGGAGGAGATGACATACAGGTATATGCTATGTATAGGAGGAGATGACATACAGGTATATACTATATACAGGAGATGACACACAGATATATACTATATATAGGTGAGATGACACACAGGTATATACTATATACAGGAGGAGATTACATACAGGTATATACTATACATAGGAGGAGATGACATACAAGTATATACTATATACAGGGGAGATGACACAGCAGGTATATACTATATACAGGGGAGATGACATACAGGTATATACTATATATAAGGGAGATGACAAACATGTATATACTGAGGTGAAAATGAGAGGTGTGAGGTGAAAATGAAAAGGTGTGAGTGCAAAATGAGAGGAGTGAGGGAAAATAGTGGAGTGATCGGAAAATGACAGATGTGAGGTCGAAATGACAAGTGTTAGGGGGGAATGAGAGGAGTGAGGGGGAAAATGAGAGGTGTGAGGGAGAAAATGAGAGATGTGAGGGGGAAAATGAAAGATGTGATGGGGAAAATGAGAGGCGTGATGGGAAAATAAGAGAAGTGACGTGCTATAACCAACCACAGATATTTACTATGCCCAGGCAACGCCGGGCTCTTCAGCTAGTCTATAGATAAAGTTTGGAAAAGAAATGCTGAAAAACTTCAAGAATAGGATATTAAATTATAATCCACAGTACGTTACCAGCATAAGTAGCTGACATCTCCAAATGCTCATGAAACACCTTCCAGAAAGTCTTATTTTCCATCTCATTGGCATGAGAACTGTGAAGAAGAAATGAGAAAAGATTCACTTTTGGACCAGAGCTGTGGAACGTATCAGACACCTTCCCTCTCAGTTGCCAGCTCTTTCCTGTCGGAGGTCAGCCATAAAGAACACAATTACCTATTTGCATATCTCTGTCAAGTAATTATAGGATATCGCCCTATTCTAGCAAGCAAAATAAGTAATACCCTCTTAATGTTCCTCCCGGATACTGTTCGAGGGAATCTGTGATGATGATCAATCACACAAAACCCACTTATATTGTCATAGAGCGCCTTGAAAAATTAGTCAATCAACCTTTATTTATAAAATCTGCCACTCCATAACCTAGAAAATGCAAATGAGGCTGAAGTGCTCTGTGCCTCCCCGGCTCTACTCCCTACCTAGCACAATGGCCGATAGCTCCCTGGCTTGACTACACAGCCAAATTGGCTGTGGGATAGATTGACTAATCGTTCAAGCAGCTACATGGCAATATAAGCTGTTTAGGTGCTTGATCGACTTGACAGATTCTCTTAAAAGGGTAATTCCCATCTTTAGACGAGATCAACTAAAGATAGGATAAGTGATAACTTGTTGATCGTGGGAGTACAAACGCCTGGATGCCAAACGATCTTGAGAACGGGGTGCTAAATCGCCTAGTCTGAATAAAGCGGTAGCTGGGCATGTGTATCACAGCTTCATTTATTTTCTATGGGACTGTGGGAAAAATCCAAGCTCTAGGTGGTTGTTGGCAGACATGGTATGGCCAACTACTGCTCAATTCATATAGGGCTTTTCAGAGTTCCAGCCTCATGATTGGTGTTGATCCCAATGTTTATACTCGATCAGTAAGTTCAGTACCCAATAAGCAAGGAATGGATAAGTGATAGCTTGCAAAGGTGAGAAGACTTAACAGCTTTGGTTATGCTAATAAAAATGATTGTTCGTCAGGAGCAATGATTTGAAGGCTGGCTTAAAATAATCACAATCAATGAACATCTCCCCATGTAAACAGGGGACGTGCTGCCATTACTAAAGGTACCGTCACACTAAACGATATCGCTAGCGATCCGTGACGTTGCAGCATCCTGGCTAGCGATATCGTTGTGTTTGACAGGCAGCAGCGATCAGGATCCTGCTGTGCCATCGTTGGTCGGAGAAGAAAGTCCAGAACTTTATTTCGTCGCTGGATCTCCCGTAGACATCGCTGGATCGGTGTGTGTGACACCGATCCAGCGATGTCTTCACTGGTAACCAGGGTAAACATCGGGTTACTAAGCGCAGGGCCGCGCTTAGTAACCCGATGTTTACCCTGGTTACCAGCGTAAATGTAAAAAAAAAACAAACACATACTTACATTCCGGTGCCCGGCGTCCGCTTCCCTGCACTCCTCCTGCATCCTGTGTAAGTGCCGGCCGTAAAGCAGAGCGGTGACGTCACCGCTGTGCTCTGTGGGAGATGCCGGAGATGTTCGGCGCTGACACAGGATGCAGGAGGAGTGCAGGGAAGCGGACGCCGGGCACCGGAATGTGAGTATGTGGTTTTTATTTTTACATTTACAATGGTAACCAGGGTAAACATCGGGTTACTAAGCGCGGCCCTGCGCTTAGTAACCCGATGTTTACCCTGGTTACCCGGGGACTTCGGCATCGTTGGTCGCTGGAGAGCCGTCTGTGTGACAGCCCTCCAGCGACCACACAACGACGAAACAGCGACGCTGCAGCGATCGGCATCGTTGTCTGTATCGCTGCAGCGTCGCTTAGTGTGAAGGTACCTTTAGACGTTCTATGGACCATTCTGTACACGTAGATCAATTGTCAGACCACCATTCGGCTTATACATAGCAGATCAGCAGTTGATTAATGGTGTGCTTATAGGGGCCAAACATCAGTCACATGAAAGGTTATACGAAAAAGTTAAGACTAGCCATTTCATTAATTTGTTGTACTTACACAATAAGATCAATCACTGGGTCCCAAAGTGGAGTGAAGTTAACATAAAGCATAGCCAGCAAATATCTCAGTGGTACCTGGATACAAAACAAAAACGTTAAAAGAAAGAAAAATAGATAAAGCAAAAGCCAGGACCTGGAAGAAGCAATGCAAGGTACAGCACGCAAACAGAATGCAAACAGGAGAATGAATAACCAACTAACCTCTTGGAAATCTTCCATCGCTGCTCCTTGTACAAGGTCATGCCTCAGCTTTCTAAGATGAAGTAATTTTTCTCGGTATAAATGGACAGTAGCCGGGACAAGCTCTGCTTGCAGGAGTACAGAAAACACGGCAGAGTCTTCACCTTCTCTAGGTTCCTAGAATTCAGATGAGATCTGGTTAAGTCTTTCATGATAAACCTACAAAACAAACTCCCTAAAAGATTCATTTACCTCTAGCCTTGCAGATGGCTGGTTACAGAAGTGACTTAAAATCCGTATAGTCAACAGGCGCACCTAAATAAGATTGGGAACATTTTACAGATATGCAGACAGTGACATTAAAGGCTTGTTCACACATTGCATTTTTGCCACGTAGCGTTTTACCGTACCAGCTAAGTGAATGAGAGAGCTGACGTCTCATGCACATGCTGCTTATTTTTACCTTGCAGATTTGAAACAGTTTCATTTCTGCTGTATGTCCACTCTTTCAGCAGCATTTTTCACCCATTCAAATTAACGGGGTAATAATGAATAAAAGAATGTATCAAAAACATGCATATTTTATGCAGCATTTTTCCTGCCACGATTCATGTTTTGGGTGCAGAAATATCTGATGCAAATACTTAAAGGGGGTACTGGGACTTTAAAAAAACAAGAAAAAAAAAAATATGCCCAAGCACTAACAGGCAGGTAATTGCAACTTACCTGCCTGTTAGTGCTTAGGTTCTTTTTTTTTATGAAGTTGCAGATATACCCTTTAATGTTTGCACATACCCAATGCAAGCAGCTATTGGAATTATGCAGGAAGAGGCATTTCATTAAAGCTGTCCACATGTAATGAAATTGATTATTGTGAATGGGGTTTTCTAGCTCAGCATAACTGACAAGTCTCTCCAAAAACACAGAGAGACTGGACAATCTAACAGAGAAGGTGCAGCAAAAAGATGGTGGGGGATCAGGTCAGATGATTGTTCTCCCCTCTCCTATATAGCTTTTACACTATGTATTCTCTGGTATGGTGCAGCATTTCAGAGCAGAACATACATGCCTGCGATTAGGGAGCATGTCCCAGTTTTACGCTCCCTGGATCACCCGACTGATTCCCTAAATTATAATGAAAACTTCAACAAGAACTTCATGGCATTATGTATAGACTCTGAATCACTGTACGGATTTCCATAGTAGTCTTGAATTTCATCTTAAAAACAGAGGAACTGATCTCTGAACCTGTGGTCAGAATATAAATATATTTACATTATATATATATATTTACATGGTTCTGTAAGAAAATCACATCAATAAATCGGAGCTGTGCTATACTATGTCAACTCATGACAATAAGCTTTGGTTTTGTCTGAAAAGACACCCTCAACATAAGGGTATTCTCTTTAAAACAGGTCTTTCCGAAGAAATAGAAAGGTTTCCCCCTGCAATACTGGCACATCACACTGCAAAGTTTCCAAGGCCTCTCAATTATGCAATGCAAATGCCATATTCGGTTAATCTATAAGTGGTAAAATAGCTAAGACATAAAGAGTCAAGCGGTTCAGTTAGTGATAAGATACCTTTGATGAGTTACTTGATATATTATACTGCAACTGGGAAAAGACCTCCAACTGGATGTCATGAGAAAGTTGCTCTTGATAGCCGCAGAAAACTAGTCTAGTGAAGTAAAGATCAGCCAGCAGTAATGCACATGGATCCGAGGGAGCAGCACTACAAGGAAATAATCAGTGCAAGTCAGACAAATATTCTTCATATTAAACAGTAAGAGAGCCACCCCGCTCATAGCAATCTGGCAATGACAACCAGAGGTCTGCTGCAGACCTCTGGTTGTCATGCCGAGCCACAGTTGACCCGCGATCATGTCACTGGGTCACTGATGGGTGAAGCCAGTGATGTACATCCTGTAAGCGCGATTTAAATGTCGCTGTCAAGACAGCGGCATTAAACTAGTCAACAGCCATGGGTGGATCGCGATTCCACCCACGGCTATTGCGGGCACGTTCGCTCTATATATCAGCTGTCATGTGCCCGGAAAGGTGCAGGCTCAGCGCCAGAGTCTGCACCAAACAGAGGGATTCCGACATGTGCGTATTATTACGGCACATGTCGGAAAGGGGGTTAAAATCAGGGTGGGTCATTATCTTTGCTAAGAAAAAAATGTAGAGACAAACAGGATTTTTGGTTGCTTACCGTAAAATCTGTTTCTTGAAGCCTCCATTGGGGGACACAGGAACCATGGGGTGTATGCTGCTGCCACTAGGAGGCTGAAACTATGCAAATAAAAAAGTTAGCTCCTCCTCTGCAGTGTACACCCCACCGACTGGCATTATACTCTTCAGTTAGTGAGAAAGCAGTAGGAGATAAAGAACAAGGTTGAAAAACCATAACCACAAACTTGAGAACTGTAAATGTGAGAACAGTCATATAACATATAACAGAATACTTGGAAGGGAGCTGTGTCCCCCCAATGGAGGCTTCAAGAAACAGATTTTACGGTAGGCAACCAAAAATCCTGTTTTCTTTATCGCCTCTCATTGGGGGACACAGGAACCATGGGACGTCCCAAAGCAGTCCCTAGGGCGGGAAAAACAGACTTCTATCAGGTCAGAGGACTCACCACTGCCGCCTGCAAGATCCTTCTGCCTAGGCTGGCGTCCGCCGAAGCGTAGGTATGGACCTTGTAAAATTTGGCGAACGTGTGGATGGAAGACCAAGTTGCCGCTTTGCAAAGCTGTAGGGCGGAAGCCCTGTGGCGCACCGCCCAGGAGGCGCCGACTGCCCGGGTAGAGTGAGCCTTAATCCCAGGAGGGGGCACTCTGTTCTTGACCCGGTAAGCCTCCAAAATTGCCATTCTGATCCAGCGAGCAATAGTCGCCTTAGAAGCCGGTTGGCCTCTGCGCGTGCCATCAGGAATGACGAAAAAGGAATCCGTCTTTCGGAAAGTGGAGGTTCTATCCAGGTAGATCCTCACTGCCCTGACAAGGTCCAGCTTGTTCAAAGATCGCTCCAGAGGATGAATCGGAGCTGGACAAAAGGAAGGTAGAATGATGTCCTCGTTGAGGTGGAAGGTGGAAACCACCTTAGGAAGAAAAGAAGGTGGAGGCCGGAAGACCACCTTGTCCTAGTGAATGACCAAAAACGGAGGTCGGCAAGACAGAGCCGCCAACTCGGAAATGCGGCGAATAGACGTGATGGCCACCAGAAAAGTCACCTTCCAAGATAGAACTGATAGAGGAATCTCCCTAAGGGGCTCAAAGGGAGAAACCCTCAGAACGTCCAGTACCAGGTTTAAATCCCATGCATCCACAGGGGCCCTGTACGGCGGGACAGTGTGGGCTACTCCTTGAAGGAAGGTCTTAACCTGTGGCCGAGAAGCTAAAGTCTTCTGAAAGAGGATGGAAAGCGCAGAAACCTGGCCTTTCAGGGAGCTAAGAGCCAGGCCCGAATCCAGTCCTGCCTGAAGGAAGGGAAAAGGTCACTGATGGAACGCGGTTGGACTCGCACCAACGGAAGTAAGCCTTCCAGGTACGGTAGTAGATCCTGGAAGACGAAGGCTTCCGAGCCTGAATCATGGTGTGAATCACCCGGTCCGAAAGGCCGGACGCTCTTAGAACCGCGGTCTCAACAGCCACGCCGTTAAACTGAGCGACCGAGAATTCGGGTGGCAGATCGGACCCTGAGAGAGGACATCGGGCCTGTCTGGAAGGCGCCAGGGAGCGTCCGCGAGAAGATGGATGAGCTCTGCGAACCAAGCTCTCCTGGGCCAATCCAGGGCGATCAGGATGACCGGCACCCCTTCCGCTTTGATCTTCTTCAACAGTTTGGGAAGTAACGGAAGGTGTGGGACCAGGTAGGGCAGCACAAACTGTGACCAAGGAATGGCCAGAGCGTCGACGCCCACTGCGAGAGGATCGCGAGACCTGGAGACGAACTGCGGAACCTTCCTGTTGATTCGAGACGCCGTGAGATCCACGTCCGGAGTCCCCCATCGAAGACAAATCTGATGGAAGACCTCCGGATGCAAGGACCATTCCCCTGCCGCGAGACCCTCGCGGCTGAGGAAGTCGGCGGCCCAGTTGTCCACGCAGGGGATATGCACCGCGGATATCACCGGAACTGTTGCCTCTGCCCAAAGGAGGATCTTGGATACCTCGGCAAGGGCCAAGGAGCTCTGGGTCCCCCCCTGATGGTTGACATATGCCACAGCCGTGGCGTTGTCCGTTTGGATCCGGACTGGCAGGCCCCTGAGAATCCTTTCCCAGTGGCGGAGGGACAGAAAGATGGCCCAAATTTCGAGGACATTGATTGGCAGAGAAGACTCCTGCGACGACCAACGGCCCTGGACCGTCAGGTGGCGAAAAACCGCACCCCAGCCGAGCAGGCTGGCGTACGTCGTCACCACCTGCCAGTGAACTGGAAGGAAGGACCTGCCCTGGGAGACGAGGGGTGACGCCAGCCACCAGTTGAGAGACCGTTTGACCAGAGAAGAGAGACGGATCGGCCGGTCCAGGGAGAAGACAGACCTGTCCCATTGAGACAGAATGGCTTGCTGGATGGGTCACGAGTGAAATTGGGCGAAGGGAATCGCTTCCAATGTTGCTACCATCCTCCCCAGAACCCTCATGGCCGATCGGAGGGAGGAAGGCCGAGGACCCTGGAGTAAGCGTATGTCCCGACAAAGAGTGGATCTCTTGTCTTTGGGAAGGAAGACTCTGGTCTGACGAGTGTCGAAGAGCATGCCCAGGAAGATGATGCGCTGAGAAGGAATAAGGCAGGACTTCTTCCGGTTGACCAGCCACCCGAAACGGACTAAGGTGTTGAGAACAATGGACAGGCTTTCGTGAGCCTGAGAAAAGGACGGAGCCTTGATGAGGATGTCGTCGAGGTATGGAAATAGGACCAGGCCTCTGACTCTCAAGATGGCCATCAGAGCCGCCATGATCTTCGTGAACACCCTTGGAGCGGTTGCGAGGCCGAACGGCAGGGCGACGAACTGAAAATGTTCCCGGAGCACTGCAAAGCGCAGGAAACGGTGATGACCGGGAAATATCGGGACATGGAGGTCTATTGAGCACAGAAATTTCTGGGCTTCCATGGAAGCAATTACTGCACGAAGGGATTCCATCCTGAAGTGTCTCAGACGAACTCTCCTGTTCAGCAATTTGAGGTCCAGAATGGGGCGAACCTTGCCGTCTTTTTTCGGTACCACAAAAAGGTTCGAGTAGAAACCCGTGAACCGTTTTTTTTCTGGGACGAGAACGATTACCCCGGCTTTGAGGAGAAGCGATGGCTGCGAAGAAGCCCGGAACTAGAGCGGGATCTCTTGGAGGACGGGATTCGAAGAAACGATCCCGGGGTCGAGAAAAGAACTCTATCTTGTATCCCCGAGGATACAACTTCCCTGACCCATGCGTCCTCTACTGCGGAAAGCCAGACGTCCCTGAAAAAGAGAAGACGGACGCCCAACCTGGGAGTTGGGCTGGAGTCTTGCCGAGAGTCATGCAGAGGTGGATCTTCCAGTCCTGGGCCTGGAGGATCTACCCTGGGAGTAGCGAGGACGCCAGGACGGAGTGGGCCTAAAGGACACCGCCTTCTTCTCTTGACGTGCCTGTGGCCTCTGTTGCTGCTGGGAAAAGGAGCTTGACGCTGTGAAGCGGCGAAAGGGCCGAAAGGGTCGAAACTGCCGTCTAGGAGGGCGACGAGGCTTAGCCTGGGGGAGAAGAGAACTTGTACCCCTGGTGGCGTCCTTAATGATTTGGTCCATCTGGGAACCAAATAGACGAGAGCCCTGGAAGGGCAGACTGGTAAGGGACTTCTTGGAAGATAAGTCCGCCTGCCAGGCCTTGAGCCAAACGGTCCGGCGGATGGCAACAGCATTGCTGGAAGCCTGAGCCGCACAAGACGCGGCATCCAGGGAGGCGGAGACCAGGTATTTACCAGCATGGGAAATCTGGTTGGCAAGCTCCGCTAGTTGCACGGGAGGCGCCCCGTCCAGGATACCTCGACGGAGATATTTGGCCCATTTGGAAATGGATTTAGAAACCCAAGTAGAAGCAAAGGCTGGACATAGAGCCGCTGCAGCCGCTTCAAAGGCTGACTTCGCGAAGGATTCTACAACTCTATCGTTAGAGTCCTTGAGAGATGCTCCGTGCTTAGAGGCCAGCGCCGACCGCAGGAAGTAGGTAGCACGGCAGCTGCCAAGAACGCCGCGCAGACAGAGGACGCATTGCGGCCACCGAGCAGTGAGGCCGCAGGGGGGAGCGGCGCGGCAGCCTGCCACGCTGTAAGGGGAGACATTGTGGCCGCCGAGCAGTGCGGCTGCAGGGAGAGCACTGCGGCCGCCGATAAAGGAGGCAGCTAAGGATGAGATACTGCCCTTGTGGCTGCCCCTGGGATCCCTATGAAAATAAGCGCCATAAGAAAATCCGCATTTAGAGACTTCTACTCCCCCACACTGCGAGGGAGGACCGGGGGAGATTTGGAGAAACGATCCCGGGGGAATGGAGGGGAAAATACTCACCTAAACACCCCAGCAGTTACTAACCTGAGGGGAATGAGACGTCCACGGAGCTGTGATGGACGTCCTCGTCTCCTCCAACCGACAGGCTCTGGTAGGCGAGTGGGTGGGGGATGGATGCAGGACCGGACTTCTAAGCACGCTGGTGTGCTAGGCTCTTGGTCCTGCAGAAGGATCTATGAGGATACGGGGTGTGGCAGTACACACCGTACTCATAGTCCGAATTGTGGGAGTACAGGTGTGACTGTTCACCCTGTATCCCTCCGGAAAAACCTGAAAAGAAACGACGCACATTGAGGTAGATGAGGGTCTAATGAAAGACCCGTGTCCACCTCCTACTGACACTAAGCTAAACTGAAGAGTATAATGCCAGTCGGTGGGGTGTACACTGCAGAGGAGGAGCTTTTTTATTTGCATAGTTTCAGCTTCCTAGTGGCAAGAGCATACACCCCATGGTTCCTGTGTCCCCCAATGAGAGGCGATAAAGAAAAAGTTTGACTACACAAGCATATCATCATAGTTGTCAGTAATCAAGCATGAGCTGTGTCAGTAATGCTGAAGCTCAACGGACTTGTTTTTGGAAAGGTCCCACTGAGTCCTACTCTACAATCATATACCGAGACCTTGAAAATTAAGACAGAGCAACTTTCTTCTTTGAGTAGGGCCAATGGGATTAGAGTATTTTACAGAGCCATCCCAGATCACAAAAATAGCAACATTTAATATCGTTTATTTAAACATTTCTGAGACTTACACTAACAAGTTTTTCACTCGTTCCACGGGCAACACCTGTAGAATATCAGCAGAGTCATCGAGACTAAGGAGCGTACTCACAGCTTGGCAGGCTACACACAGGACACCTACAACAGAAACATATTGGTACATCAGCCTACAGGTTACATTCCCTCATCGCTACATCAGTGGCCGTGACTTCCAATACTTACACAACCCCTAAATAATAAAGCTGGAAATTAAGACTATGAAATTCAACCACAAAAATATGCTTCAGGACACAAATAAATAATAATAATAAAAAGATTTGCAGGATCCTGGTCCGGCATCTATGTTGGTAGTCAATGGCAGCCTGTGCAAATCCCCTCGGCTGGTACTTGAGTGCAGGCAACCGAATAAGCCTCTGGCATAGCCACGTGGATGCCGGTCCAAGGTCCTACTCATTTTTTGCTCAACTCTAATAACCACTAAAGCTACAGGTGATTTTTAGATTTTGCTCCTCACCTTGAGAAAACTGAGTTTGGTTCATCAAAGAGAACATATTTTCTAGAAACTGGGATAAAACTGGAAAAATTCTTTCCTTTTCCAGAGGTCTGCAGAAAGAAAGAAAAGAAAAAAAACGATGAAAATTCTAACAAGATATTTGTACTTTTCAGTTACTGAATTTTCCACGTGTGGTCATATTATATTTACCTTAAATGAGGTAATAGAACTAAAGCAGCCCAACAATAGGACAATTCACGGACATCCTCATGCGAAGAAAAGGTCACCAAAGATAACACATAGTCTAGCACTGGGGATTGCTGACTGTCACAACTTTTCAGCTTCACACTAATTGGAAAAGAATTAAGAATAATTCAAACTTTACAATTAAAGGGGTATTCCCATCTAACGCATATACATACACATTTCAGGAAAGCACCCATTGTGAGAATAGTGGATACCTGACCCTCGGTTTCTGATGTAGCACGTCCATCAATAGCAGCATTTACTATTGAGTTTATTAAAGTACCTTCCATTGACCAGAATGGATTAAGTACCTTCCATTGACCAGAATGGATTAAGTACCTTCCATTGACCAGAATGGTGTGGTGAGAGCTGTACAGGCATAGGGTCACAGAGGTCGGATTTATGATCTATCCAAAGCATACATGCCCATAGTGGAAGTAATTCCAATATCTGTGTATCTACCTTTCATGGATACAAATCCATCTCATTATACACACGTGCCTGATATAAGAAATAGATTGCATGAAACGAATGATAAAGACGCAGAGGTCCTCTGCCTTAGGCTAGGTTCACATTGCGTTAGGGCAATCCGTTTAGCGCAGGGCGCTAGCGGTTTGCGCTAACGCAATGTCACTTTAGGGATCGCGTTTGCCGATCCCGCTAGCGCAGATGCTAGCAGCGTCCGAGGTCCGTCCGAAACTAACGGGACATCGCTAGCGCGTGCCGAAAATGGCACGCGCTCGCGATGCGTTGGCGACCCGTTAGCACATTGCTCTCAATGGGTGTGCTAACGAACCCGTTACATGGCATTAATTGCGACACTTTCGCCATGTAACGGACTCCGCTAGCGGACACCCATTAACGCAATGTGAACCTAGCCTTACATTGATCACATCTTTACGGTGATCACAGGGTCTAGAAAATAATCTTTGTTTCAAATGTATAAATACTTCTTAGGCTACGTTCACATTTGCGGTTGAGTATGCAGCGTTTCGTACGTAACCGCATGGCAAAACGCATGATAGCACTGCGTTTTTTATCCAAATCAACTTACGCATGACGGATAAAAAAACGCACCATTTGCACACGTTTGCGTTGTTTATGCGCATGCATTTGTTATAAAAAAAAATTTCAAGGAGAATTTCCAATGGGCGTGGCTCATGGGATTTCTGCATATAGACACTTTTGCGAAAGCATGTCCTTGCGTTCCTATGCGTTCCCATAAACTGTAATGCATTGTTTTGACGCAATCCTTCCGCAAGCGTCCACATGCGTATGGCAGCGGAAATTTGATGCCAAAAAAATTCTAACATGGTGCGTCAGCCGTACACCACGAAATTACGCATGCGTAAGCAAACGTGGGCTAACGCATGCAAACGCAGGCGGTGTCTACAATGTTAAAGATAGGAAATCAAGATGCATGTGGATGTATGCGTCAAACACTGCGGACACAACCGCAAATGTGAAACCAGCCTTAGAATACACAAAATTCAAAGGAAATTGTGTCTTTTCTATGTAAAAAAAATATTATCATGCCCATTCCCATTAAAAAAAAGCAACTGCTGGTCAATTACTTCAAATGCACAAACTTACAGCTCAGGGTTTTCCACAAACACGAGAGGATATTTCTCAAATGCCAGTGAACCAACGGCAGGGGGCTCAGCCTTTTCCAATATCAGCTTTGTCAAGATCACCAGCGCCTCGCTTCTGGCTGTGCCATCCTCCTCAGTAAAGAACTGCAGAATATACTGCAAGAAGCCGGGCAGGAAATGCTGAAACACAAAAGCGGAGGACACTATTACACAGATACTGACTGCAATACGCCTCCATTCAAAACCCACGGCAGGGCCGGACTGGCCATAGGGCAGTTCTGGCAAATGCCAGAAGGGCCGGTGGCAGTAGTGGGCCGCTCGAGTGTGCCGCTGTCGGCACACTCCCCACGCTGTCGCGGCACACTCCCGGCCCCGCATTCAACTATACCGGCGTCATAGACGCCGGTACAGTTGAATGCAATGATGGAGGAGAGAGCGTCTGTCTGCTGACGCCCCCTCTCCCATCATTCCCCGCTCTGCCTGCCGCTGACACTGCGGGTGCGCGATGACGTCATATCATCGCGCACCTGCTGTGTGACCGGGCGCCGGGCAGATTGCATCTGCTGAGGCCGGAGCCAGGAGCAGCGCGGGGCACGAGGAGAGAGGTGAGTAGAGTGTTTGTTTTTTTTTATCAATGAGTGATGACTGGATTGTGGAGCTGGGAGGGGGGGGGCTGCCTGCCTGCATTACATTTTATGGGGGCTGCCTGCCTGCATTACAATCTATGGGGGCTGCCTGCCTGCATTACAATCTATGGGGGCTGCCTGCCTGCATTACATTCTATGGGGGCTGCCTGCCTGCATTACAATCTATGGGGGCTGCCTGCCTGCATTACATTCTATGGGGGCTGCCTGCCTGCATTACATTCTATGGGGGCTGCCTGCCTGCATTACATTCTATGGGGGCTGCCTGCCTGCATTACATTCTATGGGGGCTGCCTGCCTGCATTACATTCTATGGGGGCTGCCTGCATTACATTCTATGGGGCTGGCTGCATTCCATTGGCCTGTGCTGCATTATATTCTATGGGGCTGGCTGCATTCCATTCTATGGGCCTGTGCTGCATTATATTCTATGGGACTGGCTGCATTCCATGGGCCTGTGCTGCATTATATTCTATGGGGCTGTGCTGCATTATATTCTATGGGGCTGTGCTGCATTACATTCTATGGGGGCTGTGCTGCATTACATTCTATGGGGCTGTGCTGCATTAAATTCTATGGGGCTGTGCTGTATTACATTCTATGGGGCTGGCTGCATTACATTCTATGGGGGCTGTGCTGCATTACATTCTATGGGGGCTGTGCTGTATTACATTCTATGGGGGCTGTGCTGTATTATATTCTATGGGGCTGTGCAGCATTACATTCTATGGGGGCTGTGCTGCATTACATTCTATGGGGGCTGTGCTGCATTACATTCTATGGGGGCTGTGCTGCATTACATTCTATGGGGCTGTGCTGTATTACATTCTATGGGGGCTGTGCTGCATTACATTCTATGGGGGCTGTGCTGCATTACATTCTATGGGGGCTGTGCTGTATTACATTCTATGGGGGCTGTGCTGTATTATATTCTATGGGGCTGTGCAGCATTACATTCTATGGGGGCTGTGCTGCATTACATTCTATGGGGGCTGTGCTGCATTACATTCTATGGGGGCTGTGCTGCATTACATTCTATGGGGGCTGTGCTGCATTACATTCTATGGGGGCTGTGCTGCATTACATTCTATGGGGCTGTGCTGTATTACATTCTATGGGGCTGGCTGCATTACATTCTATGGGGGCTGTGCTGCATTACATTCTATGGGGGCTGTGCTGTATTACATTCTATGGGGGCTGTGCTGTATTATATTCTATGGGGCTGTGCAGCATTACATTCTATGGGGGCTGTGCTGCATTACATTCTATGGGGGCTGTGCTGCATTACATTCTATGGGGGCTGTGCTGCATTACATTCTATGGGGGCTGTGCTGCATTACATTCTATGGGGGCTGTGCTGCATTACATTCTATGGGGGCTGTGCTGCATTACATTCTATGGGGGCTGTGCTGCATTACATTCTATGGGGGCTGTGCTGCATTACATTCTATGGGGGCTGTGCTGTATTACATTCTATGGGGGCTGTGCTGCATTACATTCTATGGGGGCTGTGCTGTATTGCATTCTATGGGGGCTGTTCTGTATTACATTCTATGGGGGCTGTGCTGTATTACATTCTATGGGGGCTGTGCAGCATTACATTCTATGGGGCTGTGCTGTATTATAGTCTATGGGGGCTGTGCTGTATTACATTATATGGGGACTGAGCTGTAATGCTGGATACAGCTGTAATTATGTTATATAGTCGTGTTACACTCCCCTCACTTCCTGTAGCCTACAAGTGTACAAAGATATTATACAGTCACCATGCGACAAGTGGGCCTGTGTGACTTCAAATGCCAGGGCTGAATTTTAGTCCCAGTCCGGCCCTGACCCACGGTATTAGGGATTCACTCACCTGACCGTATCCAATCCAGATTTTGGCTCCAGCCAAAGTCTTTGTTTACTTCCCTGCAGGTGAACACATCCAGTCTAGGAATGTGACCACTGCAGCCAATCACTGGTCTCAGTGGAATTGTGCCACACATACCAGCAAATTATTAGGTCTCAGCAAAGTCTGTATCAGTAATGTTGGTAGATGGCACATGTTCAGTAGCAGGGACCTAGATAATCCCTTTAAGGGTATGTGTAGATGATCAGAAACTGGCAGCGCCTAGAACGCATCGCATGTTCGCTGTGTCCAAAGTGCTGCCGTCTCTTGAACGCAGGCGATTCCGTATATGATCACTAAACCGTGTGGCTTCACCGCGTCCAATACACTCTATTGGTGAAATTTATCTTGTGGAGACTCGTGTCACCGGAAGAGAAACAGACATGCTGCGGTCTGGAGCCACGGGTGTCTGTGGACGCATAGTGGACATGGGACTGCTTGAAATCCCGTCCACTATGCTGTAACATCTGGATATACGCAGCGTTTACTGATCGTCAGCATATACCCGATAACGATGTGAAAAGTGAAATTAGCCAATAATTTAGAGCACATTTATTATCTAATTTAACTAACTAGCTGATACGTTCCAGGGTCATTTAGCTCCTTAGCAAAAGAGAAACTGTCGCTGGTTTAACTCACAATTTTTTTTTCAACTGAAACACCAAATGGCAAACAGACAAATGAGAGGAAAAACCACTGGGGGGTGGGGGATTTATTGAGACTAACATTTTATTAAACCGTTCAGAACAAAAATCCCACTGGAGTTACAGGATTTTAACTCTTCATGAGGTGCATGTCTCTTAGTAAAGGAGGCCCATCTTTAGCTGTGCGTGTGCCAGAAAATGAAATCGACCTGCACTATAATTAACACCAATGTATAGATGGACGGCATGCGGCCCGAACCCTTTCTGCTACGCTCTGACCACTTTTCAAAAAGTAAGTCAAATGAAAAAAAAAGAGTGAAAAGAAAAAATTGTAAATGTTTGCGCACATATAGTGTGTGCCATAATTTATTATTAATATTTATGGTGATATTTTGTGACTTTTATGCCAGAATAGTACATTAGACCCATATTATTATAAACTTGATCCTGGGAGCAGTTTCAGTTAACTGTTTTACGCCCAATTATTAAATGCATAAGAAATTCATTTTTTTCTGTTCCTCCCGAAAAGCAATAAAAAGGAATGTAATCTGTGACTGATCTGTCCCATGACAGCATCAATGGTACCCAACAGAGCCCACTGACTTCTAACGGCATCTGTTGGTTTCAGTCAACAACATCAATATACTGGAGAAAAATATACATAATCTGCGACGTGGCCTCCGATACAGGGGAGAACATAGCACAATAAACAAAAAATGTCACTAAAGTAAAAAGCAATTCTGCAGCTTTTTATGTATTAAACATGAACAGCTAAAGTGTGACAATGCTTAAAGGAAGAAAGTCTAATCAGCAAAATAACTTAAAGGAATTGACCCTTTCAAAAAAATTTTGGACCCTGGGTGCATTTCATTATGAAAAAACAAACTGCGCCTTACTCTCAAGCCCCAGGTCCAGCACGGAGTCTCTGATGCTGCTTCCATAACATAACCACTGCAGCCATTATCAGATACAGAGAACAGAGGTGGAAAGGCAGAAGGACCCAGAAAAAGTGAGTAAAGCACTTTTTTTTTTTAACAAATTGTACTGGAGAATGGTATTTTCTGAACGGAGACAACAGCTTTAAGAGGTTTTCTGTGATTTCACATTAAGGGTCTATCCTTAGTATAAGTACCGTATATACTCGAGCATAAGCCGAGATTTTCAGCCCATTTTTTCAGGCTGAAAGTCCCCCTCTCGGCTTATACTCGAGTCATACCCAGGGGTCGGCAGGGAAGGGGGAGCGCGGGCTGTCTAATAATACTCACCTGCCCCTGGCGCGGTCCCTGGTTCCCCGGCGCCCCAGCTTCTTCCTGTACTGAGCGGTCACATGGTACCGCTCATTACAGTAATGAATATGCGGCTCCACCTCCCATAGGGGTGGAGCCGCATATTCATTAATGTAATGAGCGGTGACGGTGACTGCTCAGTACAGGAAAAAGCTGGGGCGCCGGGGAACCAGGGAGGGGAGCGCTGCATTCACCTGCTCCTCGTTCCGGCGCCGCTCCGTCTTCTGCAGTGATGCTCAGGTCAGAGGGCGCGGTGACGTGGTTAGTGCGCCCCCTCTGCCTGAACGTCAGTGCAGAAGACGCTGAAGATGGAGCGGTGCCAGAACGTGGAGCAGGTGAATATTGAAAGTGCAGGGGGCCTGAGCGACGAGAGGTGAGTATGTGATATTTTATTTTTATCGCAGCAAAAGCAAATGGGGCAAGTGTCTGGGGCCATAATCAATGTTTGTGCAGCACTATATGGGGCAAGTGTCTGTATGGGGCCATAATCAACGTTTGTACAGCACTATATGGGGCAAGTGTCTGTATGGGGCCATAATCAACGTTTGTGCAGCACAATATGGGGCAAGTGTCTGTATGGAGCATCTTATGGGGCCATAATTAACGTTTGTGCAGCATTATATGGGGTAAATGTCTGTATGGAGTATCTTATGGGGCCATAACGTTTGTGCAGCACTGTATGGGGTAAATATCTTTATGGAGCATCTTATGGGGCCATAATCAACATTCGTGCAGCATTATATTGGGCAAATGTGTCTATGGAGCATCTTATGGGGCCATTATTAACCTTTATGCAGGATTATATGGGGCATATTTTAATATAGAGCATCTTATGGGGCCATCAAATTTTATGGAGCATTATATGGGGCTCCTGATTCAATATGGATATTCAAAAACACTTAACCTACTGATGTCTCAATTAATTTTACTTTTATTGGTATCTTTTTACTTTTGACATTTACCGGTAGCTGCTGCATATCCCTCCCTAGGCTTATACTCGAGTCATTAAGTTTTCCCAGTTTTTTGTGGCAAAATTAGGGGGGTCGGCTTATACTCGGGCCGGCTTATACTCGAGTATATACGGTAAATCATTGTGAGTTTAGTAGGACCCCCACCTATACGCACAACAAAGGGGCAATGGAACAGTAGTACTGGATACTGGACACAGTTGCTTGTGCAGATAATGTAGTGTCAGTTACTGCAGTGAAGGGACTCACACCTATCACTTAATGATGGCCTACTTTAAGAATAAATCAACATTAAAATGTTAAATGAAGACAAAACCCATATAAAAAAAACAATAGTATACAAGCAAACATCAGTAATACTTGCCTGTTCAAACTGCTTCATTTTGAAGACATTTTCAGAAAAGTCCAACAGTAATCCACTCGAAATTTCACTCTTAAGAACCTTCAAGATAATGTAATAAACACATTTACACAGTTTATCACCTATTGCAGCCTAAATGGTTATTTTTTATTATTCCGTTACATGTTCATTCCAAAAAACAGGCATATAGAGTGACTAGCTAAAATCAAGAAGTTTACAGCTTGCCAAACCAATGCAAATGTAGTACAGCGGCTAGAGGTGTTTTTTTTTTATATACATGCTGTAGGAGCTGAAATGCCTATCGACCAGTGGGGCTACAAGGCTTTTATTAGAAAGAATAAGAGACCCTTTACCGCCCGATACACACACTAATGCAAGAGCCTCCTGAGCAGGGCACTACTGAATAGCGATGAAACCCAAAAAGAAACCACTTGAAATAAGTAATCAGGAAATCACTATTAAAATTCAATTATTTTATATATTTGAATAGTGGTTTGAGAGATCAAAGGATGTCTCAGAAGCAGGACCCCACCCTAACCAGCAAGGCATTTAAAGGGAACCTGTCACCCCCCCTCCAGGCGTTTGTAACTAAAAGAGCCACCTTGTGCAGCACTAATGCTGCATTCTGACAAGGTGGCTCTTTTAGTTCTTGGTGCTGTAACTGCAAAAATAATTGATTTTGCAATTTGTCCAAAATACCTTGAAACAGTCCTGGAGGCAGGTCTTTCCCCCACTAATGCAGACGGCAGCACCGCCGTCACTCATGCCCTCTTGGCGCCTGGCGCCGCCTCCTCAGCATTGTTTTCAACTGTCCCGGCACCTGTGCGGTTATCTTATGACTTGGGCATGTGCAGTTAGCGCTGCCCGTCTTCTGACATCATTTGATGTCTTGCTGACTGCGCGGCAGCGCTGCCCAAGATCCCGCCCCGCAGTGTCTTCTGATTTATTCAAACTGTGGGGCGGGATCTCGGGCAGCGCGGCCGCACAGGCAAAGTCAGCAAGACATCAAATGATGTAAGAAGACGCGCAGCGCTAACTGCGCATGCCCAAGACATAAGATAAAAACACAGGTGCCGGGACAGATGAAAACAACACTGAGGAGGCGGCGCCCGGCGCCAAGAGGGTATGAGTGACGGCGGTGCTGCCGTCTGCATTAGGGGGAAAAGACCTGCCACCAGGACTATTTCAAGGTATTTTGGACAAATTGCAAAATCGATTATTTCTGCAGTTACAGCACCAAGAACTAAAAGAGCCACCTTGTCAGAATGCAGCATTACTGCTGCACAAGATGGCTCTTTTAGTTACAAACGCCTGGGGGGGGGGGGTGGTGACAGGTTCCCTTTAATGGAGGTTGTTCTACCTCAGGACAAATAGCTGCAGGCACTGTATACATACAGTCGCTTGCTTGCACCTGCAATACCAGGGAATCCTGACAGATTACCTAAACAGCCTCGCTAAATGTCCTGCTGAGTAGTGGGGGTCCTGAGCCCTCCTTTAAAGGGAACCTGTCACCCCCAAAATCGAGGGTGAGCTAAGCCCACCGGCATCAGGGGCTTATCTATGTTTAATCTGGTTTTTATTGAAAAGAACTTCAAAACAAACAAGGAACAAAGGATTCAACAACATAAAAAGTATTGAGTACAAAAAGAAATCTCATATACAACTGTATATAAAGACCTGAAACCAACAAATCCCGAAATAGTATAACTTTCAAGTCAAAATCATTTTCAATCAAGACCAACAAGATCTGAAAAGAAAAAAAAAAAATCCATGGCGGATGTAGGTATCCCTTATCCAGGGAGACTGTATGACCTTTGGTGATACAAATGAGGTATCCTCTGAAAGAGAGCGACCCAAACAAGAGGAGCTAGGTCACTCCAAGTAATAATGGTATAAACACGAACGGAAAGAATGAGACTAAGAAGAGGAATATGGGGGAGGAGAGAGGATGAAAAAAAAAAGGGGGGGGGAGGGGGAGGAACCATGGAGTCTGATATAGAAGGGGGCAACTTGCACCCCTATAATGACGTCCATCTAACCCGTATTGTTCAATCTATCTTCCTTATGGCTTAGAAAAGAGGGATTGAAAGTCCTGAGAGTCCATATACAAAATCCAAGGACTCCAGACCTGCAGATATTTCTCTATTGAACCGTTAACCTCAGCGGACAATTCCTCCATACTTTGAAGGCTGGTCATCTCCTTGAGCCATTCCGACACATTAGGAGATTGGGAGGATTTCCAATGTCTCGGGATCACAGTGCATGCAGCGGTTAAGCAGAATCTTAGGAGCCCCTTTTTCTGGAAGCGAAATGAGCCCGGGAGGATAGATAATGAAGATCAGGGGCTTATCTACAGCATTCTGTAATGCTGTAGATAAGCCCCCGATGTATCCTAAAAGATGAGAAAAAGACTTTAGATTATATTCACCTGGGCGGGCGGTCCGATCCGATGGGCGTCGCGGTCCGCTCCGGGGCCTCCCATCTTCTTACGATGACGTCCTCTTCTGGTCTTCAAGCTGCGGCTCCGGCGCAGGCGTACTTTGTCTGCCCTGTTGAGGGCAGAGCAAAGTACTGCAGGGCGCAGGCGCCAGAAAAGGTCAGAGAGGCCCGGCGCCTGCGCACTGCAGTACTTTGCTCTGCCCTCAACAGCGCAGACAAAGTACGCCTGCGCCAGAGCCGCAGCGTGAAGACCAGAAGAGGACGTCATCTGATGAAGATGGGAGGCGCCGGATCGGACCGCGACACCCATCAGAACGGACCGGGACCGCCCCTGGTTGAGTATAATCTAACCTCTTTTTCTTATCTTTTAGGATACATCAGGGGCTTATCTACAGCATTACAGAATGCTGTAGATAAGCCCCTGATGCCGGTGGGCTTAGCTCACCCTCGATTTTGGGTGACAGGTTCCCTTTACATGCACTTTACGCGACGTGGAATTTTAATGCTACAAAGAAATGCAAACCTACATGATTATATTTACACAAGCATATATACCCTGTGTGCACAATTAGGCAGGTGAGTTTTTTGACCAAATCATTTTTATATATATTTTCCAACTCCAAGCTGTATAAACTTAAATGGAACCTGTCACCCCCCCCCGCCAGGCGTTTGTAACTAAAAGAGCCACCTTGTGCAGCACTAATGCTGCATTCGGACAAGGTGGCTCTTTTAGTTATGCTCCCTGCACATGCTGAAATAAATACTTATAAAATGTGCCCCCTCATACCGTGAAATCGCCAGGGAGGTGGGTCTTTGACGGCTGTGCTGCGTCTAATTAGAGGGGAAAGACCCACCTCCCTGGCGATTTCACGGTATGAGGGGGCACATTTTATAAGTGCTTTATGTCAGCGTGTGCAGGGAGCATAACTAAAAGAGCCACCTTGTCCGAATGCAGCATTAGTGCTGCACAGGGTGGCTCTTTTAGTTACAAACGCTTGGGGGGGGGGGGGGGGTGACAGGTTCCCTTTAAGTCTTTTGACACTGAAAAGTCCAAAATTATTAAGAGTCTTACAGAGAGACGCAGCTCTCTTGAAATTGCTAAAATATGGCATAATAGCAGAACCATCAACAGTTTTGATGCAAATACTCAACAGAAACACAAAAAGACACATTAACTGCCAAAGAATTGAGAAGAATCAAACCTGAAGTGTCCAAGAACCCATTATCCTCCAGTCCGGTCATATTCCAGAGCGGCAACCTCACTGGAGTGCTCAGATGTACAAGGTTTCCAGTGCTCACAGACACGGCCAAGGTAAGGAAGGCTGAAACCCCACCACCACTGAACAAGACGCAGAAGTACAAGGTGTTCAGTGGTTCAGTGCTCAGAGACACGGCCAAGGTAAGGAAGGCTGAAACCCCACCAAAACTGAACAAGACACAGAAGTACAAGGTGTTCAGTGCTAACAGATATGGCCAAAGTAGGCGTTCAGAGCTCACAGACACGGCCAAGGAAGGTATTCAGAGCTCACAGACATGGCCAAGGTAGGTGTTCAGAGCTCACAGACATGGCCAAGGTATAGAAGGCTGAAACCCCACCACCACTGAACAAGACACAGAAGTACACGATGTTCAGTGAACAGAGACATGGCCAAGGTAAGGAAGGCTGAATCCCCACCACCACTGAACAAGACACAGAAGTACAAGATGTTCAGCGAACAGAAACATGGCCAAGGTAAAGAAGGCTGAATCCCCACCACCACTGAACAAGACACAGAAGTACAAGGTTTTCAGAGCTCACAGACATGGCCAAGGTAAGGAAGGCTGAAACCCCACCATCACTGAACAAGACATTACTTGAAATGTCAAGACTTAGGTAAGAAATATCTGAAGACCGATATTTCAAAGGTTTTACGGACTGATGAGATGAGAGCGACTAGACGGACCAGATAGATGGATCCATGGCTGGATCAGTAACATGCAACTACTACTCCACTACGACTCAAGCGCCAGTAGTGTGGAGGTGGGGTACTGGTATGAGCTGATATTACTAAAGAGTTTGACCTACTCAGGCTGAAGATGGACTCAAAATCAACTCCCAAACCTAGTGTCGGATTTTAGAAGACACTTTTGTCAAGAAGTGGTACAGGAAAAAGTCTACATCTTCCCAGAAAAGCATGATTTTTATGCAGAACAATACTCCATTGCATGCATCGAAGTACTGCACGGCTTGGCTAGCCATTTCTTGGTCCAGTCTTGACGTTTCAACTTATGTGTCTCGCTCAGTGGTGTTATTGGATTTACGCCTTTCTTATATTTTCCATGTCTCCGATTACTGAACATCTTGTGTTTCTGGGAACTCCGGAAAAGTTGCAGTTATGGAATGTGACAGCACTGGCAGTTAATGGGTGTCTTTTTCCCCCTCAACATATTTTTGTGACCTGTTGATTATTTGCAACAAAACTTTCACCTGATATGTTTTACACCAATAAGCATTCAAGTTTATTCAGCTTGGAGTTGGAAAATCTGAATAAATATTATGATATGGTCAAAATACTCATTAGCCTAATAACATATACACTGTGTGTAGAATTATCTAATATCTTCTACTTTGCAAAAACAAATTTTGAAGAAGATACAGTAAATTGGATAGAAATTAATCTTATATTATGACTTGATCCAATAATGTTTGTACTGTGATATATGGAATGGCTAAGGTCACAACAAGTAAAATAATAGGCCACACCACATGAGTTATTGTGCAAATTCTTAGACCATTTTACAGCTATAGGTGGCAAATCCTGGCAACTTAGATCAAGCCTCATGTAGGCATTAATGTCTAAATTTGTTAATTCTTGTATTTTTTTTCCTCTTTCTCCCTCTTTACAGTCTATTTTTCAGGCATTATTGCTCAATCAACCATTTTGTACTGTTTAATACAACTAAAATAATGAATTAAAAATAAAAAGTTCACTTTGAACCATGTAATGTACCTTATGAACAGCTCCTTGTATATCAGAGGCTGACAAGGATATGTTTTCATTGAGAAGTAAAGTAGCAATAATGGAAAGAAGTTTATGACAGCAAGATGATGATATCTGTGGCACTTGCAGCATGTTTGTCACGGTCTAAGGAGAGAAGAAACAAAAAAAAATTACACAATTTTTCATTGGATTGAAGGCTTAGCCAGGTGAGCAGAGGTAAGGGGGACACTTACCGCACATACGCACTCCGGATAGGTGACCTTAGAACCCTGACTATATTTCACCAAGATACTTAGTGCATCCAGTACCCGTTCTATTTGATCTGAACATTCTGCACTCTGAGCTGGAGTCATTTTCCCCGCCAGTTCCATAAGTGCGTTCTTGAAGAAGAAAAAAAAAAAAAACACACTTAATAATACAATGACCATATTCAAGTTCATTTGTTCAGTCCCATAAGTAATAATTTACATTGCAAGTACACACCCAGGGTTTAGGAATAGAAAAAACAAACATATGCTAGAATGTCTACATTTTTGTGGAACCCTTTTTGATAAACAGCATATCCTGCTGTGCTTTTCCAAACAGATAAAAGAGATATAAATTCACATGGCTCCAAATATATGCCTAAACTTCTGTTACGGCATACATCAGGTCAGTTTGGATGTAATGTAATAAAACAGATGCAAACTAGCCTTTGCATAATAACAGAGGCTCATTCTCTTATGTTACATGCCATGCCTACTTTCAAAGCAAACAAACACAAAGGGTGACAGTAAAGAGGTCACGATCTATATATGTCACCCATAATCAGCACTTTCAATTTTAACTTTTTCATTTGTGATCATACCTGAATGTTACTAAAAAGTGGTTCAAATTGCTCCTTGTGGATATATGATGTAGCCGAATCCACAAACTGCTTGAAAACATTTCCCACCAAAGTCCAGGGAAGAGAGACTTCTTCCTCGGTAATCGGTCCTATCTTCTGTAGAAGGAGTTGAATTGCCTACCAAACAATAGAAAAGTTGCAGACAAAATGTAAAGTGTGAAAATATACAGGGTCTGCAAATTCCACAGTTCAAAATACACAACTGCCATGCAAATACACATCTTAGTGGGGTTTTTCTTTTTATACTGGCCATGGCCTTATGTTGCACCACTAATGCAAGTATGTGGAATATTGGAGACACACACACACACACACACACACACACACACACACACACACACACACACACAACCCTCCACAAAGAACTCGGAACTGACAAAGAATAAGATGGGCCTTATTGATTTATTACACCGCTCTGTTACAATGGAAGCTGACAAGGGAAACTGGGCTCTTATTTTCTAAGAAAAACCATAATAAAGCTTATAAGACATCCTGAAAGTGCACTTTGCCTACTTTCCCCCTATGGAGCTGAGAACTTACAGGTAGGGAGTTATAAATCTGTTCTGTCCGGCACCAATCTCTGCCAGCGATCGTGTGACTTCCGGTAACATCACAGACGGAACAGTTTCTTCTCCTCCACTCTGCAGACGGGGTGTTCCTGCCGATGTTATGCCGATTGATATCCGGCTCCCCGCTCCCTAAATGCGGCAGACCAGATCAAAAGAGGAGCCGCTCTGTTGATGCAAGTGCAATAATGTAGCAGAATCCTCCATGACCTGTCTGAGCCAGCAGAGATTGGCACCTAGCAGAACAGGCAGGTGATTAGAAACTACCTGCATGTAAATTCTTAGTCACAGAGAAAAATTAGCACGGTCCATGATAAAGGCATTGATATTGCACATCTTTATTTCGCAATCCAGAGTTGAACGCCAATCATATGTGTTTCTTTAGGAGACACTATTACCATTGGGGCACAAGAGTGAAACATATTTCTGACGCCTTTACATGTCTCAAACAGCATCTTCCCCAAACCATCAGCCTTCTGGGGATGTTCCTTCAGATCTAAGAACATGAAGTTAAATAGCCCACTCAAGTCAGGCACCTAAAACAAAATGCAAAACCAGAAGTATTATCAAAAAGAAAAAAAAATAGCAATGGTGAGTGCAGCACAGTAGAATTCTGCTAGTGCAGTACCAGAGGAACTCTCATTTTTCTGAGCCCTGAATAGCTAAGCATTGACAGTATAAGAAGCTGTCATGCTGACCTACAGAATAGATGACAGACATTAAATCTAAACACTGTATATGTAATGTACAGGCATAATGTACATGGAAAACTATAAAACATGATCATGCTTGCAGAGAATACTACAAACTGTAAAAAAGTAAATAATACTAAATTTACCAAGTGTAGATATTTACATTATCAGTAATCTGAGATTTTCTATGTCTTGTGCTGTACATTGGTTAAAAAAAATGATGGCATATTTAAAAAAAAAAAAAAAAAAAAAAAAAAGTCAGTGCTGTTCACATTTAAACCTGCAGTAGGAAAATAAAAACTAATTGACGGCAATAGGAACACTGATATTCTTTGTCTAGACCGGTTACGCACATGGCCTCACATCTATCCTAAGAAACGGTTCATGGCATAACACAATGAATGTTATTTTCCCAGTTCAGGATGCCAAATGACAATTCTCAAACCTGTTAAGCAATTTTTATTCAATTCAGGCTGTCACTAGTAAAATGAGGATAGAGAGAGAGAGAGAGATGATAGAGAGAGAGATGATAGAGAGAGAGATGATAGAGAGAGAGAGATGATAGAGAGAGAGAGATGATAGAGAGAGATGATAGAGAGAGATGATAGAGAGAGATGATAGAGAGAGATGATAGAGAGAGATGATAGAGAGAGATGATAGAGAGAGATGATAGAGAGATGATAGAGAGAGATGATAGAGAGGAGAGGGAGAAAGATAGAGAGAGCGGAGAGAGAGAGGAGAGAGAGATAGAGAGAGAGGAGAGAGAGAGGAGAGATAGGGAATTGAATGAGAGGGGATAGATTATATATATTTATTTATTAGAGAGAGAGGGAGAGATATATATACACACACACACACACACATATATACACACACACACATATACATACACACACATATACATACACACATATATTTTTACATACATGTACACGTATACATACATATATATATATATATAACTTCACAACCTCCCTCTCCCCACCATCTACTCACTTTCTCAAACCTGTCCTCCTCACTTGGCACCCATATCCAGCAAAAAGCGCACCCCCGCAGAAACCTTGCGCACCTAGACACCCACATGATCTCTGACTTTATTCTACCACTGGCATCCATATCCTCACTCCACAACACAGACAGTGCCACTGCTTTCTACAATGCCACTCTCACATCAGCTATTGACACGGACGCCCCTCTCGTTCACGGCAGAGTGTGACGTTATAATCAATATACAACCCTGGCACAATAACATCACTAAAAAGCTCCGGCAAGTGTCCAGAGTTGCAGAGCAGGGTTGTAAGAAAACAAATTCGCAAGATGATTTCACTGCACTCAAACGAGCAACATTCGCTTTCAAATCTGCCGTCACCTCTGCTAAACAGGCCTACTTCACAACCCTCGTATCTTCCTTATCCTACCATCCCAAACAGTTATTCAAAACTTTTAACTCCCTCCTCCACCCACCACTGCCCCCTCCAACCTCCCTCATCTCTGCTGAGGACTTTGACACACACTTCAAAAATAAGATCGACCAAACAAGGTAAATCTTCATTGTTCAACCACCTCAACCCCTTCCTATACCAGACCAATGCCCTTCCCCCATAACCTTCCTCACCAACATCACTGAAGTGGAGCTTAATTGTCTCCTCTCCAAATCACACCTCACCACTTGTGCACTAGACCCCATCCCATCCCACCTCCTCCCCTGCATCAGCACCACACTTATCCGATTCCTAGCCCATCTCTTCAACCTATCACTATCTTCTGGTACCTTCCATTCTGCTTTCAAACATGCCACAATCACGCCTATCATTAAAAAGTCAACCCTCTACCCAACCGCTATGTCCAGCTATCGCCCAATATCATTGTTCCCACTCACTTCCAAACTCCTGGAGCAGCACGTCCACGATGAACTTTCCTCCCACCTCGCATCTAACTTGCTCTTTGACAATCTACAATCTGGTTTCCGTCCCCATGATTCCACTGAGACTACCCTGACCAAAATTACAAACGACCTACTTACAGTCAAAGCCAACGGATAATACTCTACACTCCTCCTTCTAGACCTGTCCTCAGCTTTAGACACAGTTGACCACTGCCTACTACTACAGATCCTCTCTTCCTTTGGCATCAAAGACCTCGCCCTATCCTGCATCTCCTCATACCATTCCAACCGCAAATTCAGCGTCTCCCACTCCTACACTACCTCCTCATCCCACCCTCTCTCTGTTGGAGTCCCCCAAGGTTCTGTTCTGGGACCCCAACTCTTCTAAATACATACACTTGGCCTGGGACAACTCAATGTCCCATGGATTCCAGTACCACCTTTATGCTGATGACACTCAGATCTACCTCTCTGGCCCAGACGTCATCTCTCTGCTGTCCAGAATCCCGGAGTGTCTATCAGCCAAATCCTCCTCCTCCTCCTCTCGCTTCCTCAAACTCTATGTGGACAAATCCGATCTCATTATCTTTCCTCCATCTCACAGATCTTCCTTACCTGATCTATCACAATGAATGACATCACGCTTTCCCCCGTACCGAAAGGTCATTGCCTCGGAGTAACCCTTGACTCTGCCCTGTCCTTCAAACCGCACATCCAAGCTCTTTCCACCTCCCATCGCCTCCAGCTCAAAAATATTTCCAGAATCCGTCTGTTCCTCAACACTCAATCTACTAAAATGCTTGTGCATGCCCTCATCTTCTCCTGCCTCGCCTACTGCAACATCCTCCTCTGTGACTTCCGTGCCAACACTCTCGCACCTGTATAGTCCATTCTTAACTCTGCTGCCGGACGAATTCATCTCTCTCCATGCTACTCCCCTCAGCAAATCTCTTCACTGGCTCCCATTTCCTCAGCATATCCAGTTCAAATTACTAATACTGACCTATATGCAAATTGCCTCTTCTGAGAAAAAGAGGACTTAACTCTACAGCGCCACCTGTTGGAAGTAGCGATCCTATAAGTCACAATCAACCCTTTAAAGAGTCGTGCAATATGACTTAGGATAAAAGCCAAATCAGTATCTCAATTCGCAGACACGGTGTTTCAGGCTGTTGGCCCTCGTCAGTGCGAAGCATGAGAACTGATTTGGCTAGGCGAGAGGCTCTGGACCTACAAAGCCATCCATAACCTGTCTCCTCCATATATCTCTGAACTAATCTCCGGTCCCCCTAAGACCTCCTTCTCTCCTGCACGATCCTCACCCAATCGCCTCCAAGACTTCTCCCGAATATCCCCCATCCTCTGGAATTCTGTGCCCCAACATGTCCGACTATCAACCACATTCGGATCCTTCAGACGGAACCTGAAAACCCACCTCTTCAGGAAAGCTTACAGCCTGCAATGACCCCGTTGCCTCCTCACCACTACCGGAGCTACCGCCTCACCATCACCAGAGCTGCTGCAGCCCCCCAACCTACTGTCTCCTTCCCCACCATCCTGTAGAATGTAAGCCCGCAAGGGCAGGGTACTCTCCCCTCTGTATCAGTCTGTCATCGTTAGTTTGCTTACAGTAAGTGATATCTGTAATTTGAATGTAACCCCTTCTCATGTACACCACCATGGAATCAATGGTGCTATAGAACTAAATAACAACAATAATAATAATAATAATAAGGGGTGGCAATACACATAATGAGAGAATACTATGTAACAGATACATTTATAACGTGGTTGCAATAAAAGGAAGAGAGCCCAAGCACATTTCTTGCACAGGGGCCGCAAACAGTTAGTGTCCATCCCTATGTATCACTGAAGTTTTCCGAGAAGCGAGAAATTCGTATCACAGTCACTGATGATGCCTAGACCGTGCCTGTCACAAGAGTTATAATGTAGGTGAATTACAGTTCAGTCTCCCTGACTATATCCTAGTAATTTATTAGGTTACAGCAAAGAAAGCACTGACATCTAGATGCTCATTTGATGCATCATGCGACTGATAGAGAATAAATGAAAATAGTGGGTGTAATCTGGGAATAAAAATATAGGCAGAATGTAAAAAAAAAAAAAAATGATGAGGCTGAAATGCAGAAAGTACTCATATTATCTATTAAAAAAGTGCAAAGTGTGACAGGCAATCAGGTGAGTGATAGAAGATCTGGCACATAACGAGACATAACGGCTGATATGTCTAGCAGCATTATAGTACAGAATGCATTGAAACCAAAAGATCTGGCCCTTACCTTGCGCATTAAAAATGAAAAGCTCTCTGCAGCAAAGTTCCGGATATGCTCTTTCTGATGAGCCAACAATGTACTGTATAAGCTAAAAGAAAAAGATGTTAATATTTCTACACTTTCTTCAACCTTTTTCATCACGATAAGGGTACCAATAATGTTCTTTTAAAACTAAAGTTTAACTCTGTCACTGGACCTAACAGTCATAGAAAGAGACAGAACATAAGATGCCCAAAGAGATCTGTGCCATCAAGAATTGTCCAGCCCGGCTCTGTGTCTCAGCACACCCGGTAGGTTCTGGATGGAGATTATAGGGACACTAAGCCACTTTTCTAATAAAACTATCAAATCTTTCAACCTAGATCACTGCAGGTACAGTTTTTGACATCACTGTATTATCTCAAGTTGGCATTTTTACTATCTACTCAAAAACTACTGACTGGACGAAGCAACGAATACATATAAACTCAACAATTCTCTATCTGAAAAAAAAGAAATGATAGGCTAAAACAGATTAGCAAAAAAGTAATGTCACAAGGATAGTTAAATTAGCGACCATATCGCCCTATTTAGAAGATTACACTACCAAAAGAGGCAATAGTCTTTGGTAAATACCTGTATATTACTGGCATGTCCTTCGCCATCATCCTCCACAAGTACTTGTACAGGTAAGACAAGGATGTAAATGTCCATTCTATTTGTTCAGTATCTTTTGTATCAAGCAAGGAAGAAATAGCTTTAAAGAAATCTTGAAAATGAGGGTAGAAGTCAGCCTGAAGATCTCGAGCCAGCTGGACCACCAGACTAAAAGGAAGCAGCAATATTATAATGAAAAATTCAACCAAGTTGCATGGTATGAATATACAGCTCTGGCAAAAATTAAGAGACCACTGCAAATTTTTCAGTTTGTCTGATTTTTCTCTTTATAGAGAAAACACACGGGCTGATGACCGGATCAAGCAGCTTTATATGAAAATCCCTATTTATTATAATTGCCAGACCTGAAATAACAAGCACTTTTCACCTATTGTGTCCCCCCATTTCCTTGTAGATATGTACAGGACCTGGAGGAAGACACATGTGGTGTCGAAACATGTCGTCCATAAGGGATTGAATGTATGCAATATTCTAACTGAAGAAATCTGGCACTTTGTAATGGATAAATAAAAGGTATATTTTACTCTACCATTGGACTGATCGCTGGAGAAACAAAAAGTTTTTTCTTTACATGTGTGGATTTGTCCCAATCCGTTTTCCGTGCGAACTGTAACCACAGGTTGGATGTATTCCGGTTTCTTCAAAGCAGTAAGCTGGCTTTGCCAAAAACTCTCATACATATATATATAAAATAAATAAACCAACACAAATACTCCCTGGTCCGATGTAGTCCTAAATAACGAGTGTCCCACGACGATCTCATGTGTAGAACAGTCACATCGGGGGAGATGTGACTGCTCTACACAGCTCCGGTGATACACTGAGAGGTCACCGGAGTTCGTGCTCTCACTTAAGGCACAACAGCTGTGTGAGAATTTTCTCATGCAGCGGTGCCGCAAGTGACAGCACGAACTCCGGTGAACTCTGACGGTGGCACAGTGCGGGAGGATACCTCATGTCACCATCACTGGAGCCATGTAGAACAGTTCGCCGTGGGACACTCGTTATTTAGGACTATGGTGGACCAGGGAGTATTCATGGTGGTTTTTTATTTTTATTACAGGAGATAGAGGGCGTCAGGGAATTAGGTGTTTGGGGAGTATGAATGTTTATTTTTTTACACTGGAACACAGGATAATGGGACTACTACTGTCCCATTATCGGCTCATGTTGTCACTGTTATATGTGACACGAGACATAGCCAGATGGGAGTATTAGTCCCATCAGACGATGCCTGGCTACACACAGACACCCGCACACATATTCTCAGCGCTCACAGTCTCCGCCCACACACTCTTCCTCCTCCCTATCTGCAGCGTTTTTGGCACGCAAATCCGGAGCTAATCCGCAGACATTTTTATATCTGGGGTTTAGCTGCAGATTTGGCTGACTCAATGTAAGTCAGTAAATGGGTGCGGAAACACTGCAGATCCGCAAAAAGAATTGACATGCTGAGGAAAATAAAACGCTGCGACTTCGCGCTGAATTTTCCGCAGCATGTGCACACCAATTTTTGATTTCCATTTGTTGGGCAATACATTACAGATCTGGTGCAAATCCACGTGGAAAAAAACATTGCGGATCCGCATAAAAATCTGCAACTTGTGTACATAGCCTTAGAGTTTCTGAAAACTCAGGTCATCACCTGATTTCAGTATAGTAAGCTGCACCCAGGCACACATTTTCATAATGTACAAGATTGGATCCCACAGTTATAGATCATATGATGACTTGTACATACTCAAGCAGAGGCTGGTAGGCAAGGCTATTCTTCACATGTAGGTGCGTCTTCAAACTTTGCACTATGGCATTCTGGTGGTAAACGAGCAGGTGGAATGACTGGCATTTGCTGGACACTTCCCTGTAGAATGTGACTGGAGAACAAAAAATATATATATATATTAGTCTTCCTTTAGCTTATCGTTTCACATTACTAAGACATATTGAAAGGAGCTTTGTATATAATGCAGATCTGTGGGTACTTGAAGAAAGTCAACAAAAGCAAAACACAATGGACTCAATTCAGCTAAACCCCTTCCCAGCATGGTTATTTTCCATTTTAGTTTTTTTCCTCCCCATTTTTGCAAGAACCATAACATTTTTTACTGTTCAATTCAAATAGCTGTATGAGAGTTTGTTTTTTGAGGGACCAGTTTTAATTTTGAATGGCAAAATTATTTTTACAATTCAACATACTGTATAAAATGAAGAAAAAAAATTCCAATGGTGATTATTTTTCTTTACCAATATTATTGGATTGATTAATTTTACATTTTGAAAGACTGAAAGACTGGACTTGTAGGCTAAGTGCACACGTTGCAGAATTGCAGGGGAAATTTCAGCGGCAATTCTGCAACTCCTGCCGCGGGTATATCGCATGCGGAATTGGCATGCATATTCCCGCAGAAAATTAGCGTTTTGCAAGCATAATTAGCTTGCAGAATGCTAGCGTTTTCCAAGCGATCTGTAGCATCGCTTGGAAAACTGATTGACAGGTTGGTCACACTTGTCAAACATAGTGTTTGATAAGCGTGACCAACTTTTTACTATTGATGCAGCCTATACCGCATCAATAGTAAAAGATAGAAGGTTAAAAATAATTTAAAAAAAAAAAAAAAAATGGTTATACTCACCTTCCGCAAACAGCCGATATCCTCAGCGGCTTCCGTTCCTATAAATGGTGTGTGTGCAGGACCTTCGATGACGTCGCAGTCACGTGACCTCAACGCAGGTCCTTCACACACACCATCTATAGGAACGGAAGCGGCCACGTGCACCGCTGAGAGGCGGGAAGACTCCGGGGGCCATCGAAGGTGAGTATATCATGATTTTTTATTTTAATTTTTTTTTTTTTTTTTTTAAACAATTATATGGTGCCCGGTCCGTGGAGGAGAGTCTCCTCTCCTCCACCCTGGGTACCAACCGCACATGATCTGCTTACTTCCCGCATGGTGGGCATAGCCCCCTGCAGGAAGTAAGCAGATCAATGCATTCCTAGGTGTGCGGAATCCCCGCGATTCCGCAAATTTAATGAACATGCTGTGTTTTTTTCTGGAATGCGATTCTGCTCAGGAAAAAAATGCAGCATGTGCACAAAAAATGCGGATTGCATTCTAATAAATAGGATGCTTAATGTGAGCGCTTTTTTCGCGGTTTTATAGCGTTTTTATAGCGAAAAAACGCAAAAAATCTGCTACGTGTGCACACAGCCTAAGGGTATGTTCACATGGTCAGTAAACGCTGCAGGTTGGACGCTGCGTACATCCGCAGCGTCCAGATGTTACAGCATAGTACATAGTACAGCATCTCCACTATGCGTTCAGAGACGCCCCCGGCATCCCTGTGTAAACAGACATGCAGCGAGTCTTTCCAGACAGCAGCATGTCTATTTACGATGTGGAGATGCTAAGTCTCCACAGTGTAAATTTCCCATTCACTATCATTAGATGCGGTAAAGCCGCATTATCTTTATAGTCACATGCGTATTACCATATTTTTCGTACTATAAGACGCACTTTTTTTCCTACCAAAATATGGAGGAAAATGCGGGGTGCGTCTTATAGTCCGAATGTATGGGCTCTGGCTGTGGTGGGGAGGTGGGGGAGCGGTTCGGAGGAGCATCGGGTTACAGGGAGGCTGGAGCCAGCGGCTCCGGCTAACTCCTGTGCCCGCTGCCAAAGAGAAATGGGCGTGGAAAGCAGTGCATGTTCATTTTTCTGGCATCCTGGCATAAATCCCCCATCCTGTTCCTGGTATGATTGGTCCCATCCTTTTTCTTTTATAATTGGCCCCATCCCGTTCCTGGTATGCATGGCCCCATCAGGAAAGATTAAAAAAAAAAAAAAACACACACAAACAAAACATTAACACTCACCTACACGGCGCTCCCTCGCAACGTCCTCCTCCGATGCCAGCAGCTGCTTAATGCTTGTAAGTAAAGTAAGCAGCGCATGGCAGGGACGTCTTTCGCTGCTCACAAGCAGAGCACAGCTGCCAAATACTCACCGGGACCGTTCATCGCAGAGAGCGGTGAGTATCCATTCCTCTTCTGTAGCGAGCAGTGTCACCCAGAGACTTCCTGCTGCAGCCGGCAGTCACGTGTGCCGATACTTAAGAGAAATTAATATTCAGAATATTCAGATGGCCGTGGTCTGATTTACTGCGCCTGCTCGAATTCCGCACCAGCGCAGTGAATCATTCGGCTGATCCCAGCGGCAGATGCGCGACGTGTCTACAGGCAGAGGAAGTCGGTCACATTTAAGGGGTTTTCCCACGAAAGAAAAGTTCATTTTAAAAATGGTTTGTGTCTGACAGTGTACGGAGCATACCACATCTCCTTGGCAGCGGAGGAAGCAAAACACAATACTGACATTACAGCAGGGGATCACAGAGGATTCATTTTGTCAGGTAAAATATTTCACTGACTGTTTTTAAACAAAATTTTACCTAACAAAATGTATCCTCTGTGATCTCCTGCTGTAATGTCAGTATAGTCTTTTGCTTCCTCCCCTGCCAAGGATATGTGGCACAACGTCGAAGACAACAATGAACAAATGAGACTCTTGAAGAGAAACAGAATCGCTGGGACAAAAACAATGCATATAAGGGTAGGCGTCAAGCACATGAGTCCCCTCATGCAAAAGTCATTGGGCCTCCATCTATTAAAAAAATAAATAAATAATAGACCAAGCTCTGAACATCTCACGAAGCACTGTTCAATTAATCATCCAAAAATGGAAGGAGTATGGCACAACTGCAAACCTACTGGTAGTGGCAGCAGTTTCAGGCTACACACTAGCATTGTGTGACGTACGTCGCAATGCGTCATTTTGGAGAATAACCGCATCCTGCAAAGTTGCCCGCAGGATGCGTTTTTTCTCCATAGACTTGCATTAGCAACGCATTGCAACGGATTGCCACACGTCGCATCCGTCGTGCGACGGATGCGTCGTGTTTTGGCGAACCGTCGGCACAAAAAAACATTCCATGTAACTTTTTATTGTGCGTCGCGTCCGCCATTTTCAACTGCGCATGCGCAGCCGAAACTCCGCCCCCTCCTCCCCGGACATTACAATGGGGCAGCGAATGCGTTGAAAAACTGCATCCGCTGCCCCCGTTGTGCATTTATTTCACAACGTACGTTGGTACGTCAGGCCGACGCACGGCGACGGCCCCGTACCGACGTTAGTGTGAAAGTAGCCTCATGCTGTGGAGATTCTTTTTTTTCAGCTGGGACAGGAAAACTAGTCAGAGTTGATGGGAAGATGGATGGAGCTAAATAAAGGGCGATCCTAGAGGTAAACCTGTTAGAGGCTGCAAAAGACTTGATCCTGGGGCATTGGTTCACCTTCAAGCAGGATAATGGCCCTAAATATACTGCCAGAGCTGCAGTGGAATGGTTTAGGTCAGACCTGGCAAAGTGCATCCCTCGGGCCACATCAGACCCGCGAGCCAAGACAGCCGAGGGGCTGAAAACAGTGGCCCACAGGCAGCACCGTACACTCCCTTGCAAGCTGTTTGCAACTGTGCTGAATACATTGGTGGAAAAGGGGCCTCAGAACCCTTCTTCCACCAGAGTGTGAAACAACTGATGCAATGACCTCATCTCATCGACTGAGCTGTACACAGAGGAGAGTCAGCGCACCAGAGACAGTAGCAGAAGCAGAAAGCCAGGGGAAAGGGAGTCAGGCGAGTATGCAGAGCTTTTTTTTCCATGTAAATAGGATGTTTGGCTGGACACGGAGAGGCTGCTGTGTGGGGCTCACATGCTGGACACGGGGAGGCTGCTGTGTGGGGCTCACATGCTGGACACGGGGAGGCTGCTGTGTGGGGCTCACATGCTGGACACGGGGAGGCTGCTGTGTGGGGCTCACATGCTGGACACGGGGAGGCTGCTGTGTGGGGCTCACATGCTGGACACGGGGAGGCTGCTGTGTGGGGCTCACATGCTGGACACGGGGAGGCTGCTGTGTGGGGCTCACATGCTGGACACGGGGAGGCTGCTGTGTGGGGCTCACATGCTGGACACGGGGAGGCTGCTGTGTGGGGCTCACATGCTGGACACGGGGAGGCTGCTGTGTGGGGCTCACATGCTGGACACGGGGTGGCTGCTGTGTGGGGCTCACATGCTGGACACGGGGAGGCTGCTGTGTGGGGCTCACATGCTGGACAAGGGGAGGCTGCTGTGTGGGGCTCACATGCTGGACAAGGGGAGGCTGCTGTGTGGGGCTCACATGCTGGACACGGGGAGGCTGCTGTGTGGGGCTCACATGCTGGACACGGGGAGGCTGCTGTGTGGGGCTCACATGCTGGACACGGGGAGGCTGCTGTGTGGGGCTCACATGCTGGACACGGGGAGGCTGCTGTGTGGGGCTCACATGCTGGACACGGGGAGGCTGCTGTGTGGGGCTCACATGCTGGACACGGGGAGGCTGCTGTGTGGGGCTCACATGCTGGACACGGGGAGGCTGCTGTGTGGGGCTCACATGCTGGACACGGGGAGGCTGCTGTGTGGGGCTCACATGCTGGACACGGGGAGGCTGCTGTGTGGGGCTCACATGCTGGACACGGGGAGGCTGCTGTGTGGGGCTCACATGCTGGACACGGGGAGGCTGCTGTGTGGGGCTCACATGCTGGACACGGGGAGGCTGCTGTGTGGGGCTCACATGCTGGACACGGGGAGGCTGCTGTGTGGGGCTCACATGCTGGACACGGGGAGGCTGCTGTGTGGGGCTCACATGCTGGACACGGGGAGGCTGCTGTGTGGGGCTCACATGCTGGACACGGGGAGGCTGCTGTGTGGGGCTCACATGCTGGACACGGGGAGGCTGCTGTGTGGGGCTCACATGCTGGACACGGGGAGGCTGCTGTGTGGGGCTCACATGCTGGACACGGGGAGGCTGCTGTGTGGGGCTCACATGCTGGACACGGGGAGGCTGCTGTGTGGGGCTCACATGCTGGACACGGGGAGGCTGCTGTGTGGGGCTCACATGCTGGACACGGGGAGGCTGCTGTGTGGGGCTCACATGCTGGACACGGGGAGGCTGCTGTGTGGGGCTCACATGCTGGACACGGGGAGGCTGCTGTGTGGGGCTCACATGCTGGACACGGGGAGGCTGCTGTGTGGGGCTCACATGCTGGACACGGGGAGGCTGCTGTGTGGGGCTCACATGCTGGACACGGGGAGGCTGCTGTGTGGGGCTCACATGCTGGACACGGGGAGGCTGCTGTGTGGGGCTCACATGCTGGACACGGGGAGGCTGCTGTGTGGGGCTCACATGCTGGACACGGGGAGGCTGCTGTGTGGGGCTCACATGCTGGACACGGGGAGGCTGCTGTGTGGGGCTCACATGCTGGACACGGGGAGGCTGCTGTGTGGGGCTCACATGCTGGACACGGGGAGGCTGCTTGTGGGGCTCACATGCTGGACACGTGGAGGCTGCATGTGGGGCTTAAATGCTTTCAGGTCAACCGGTACTTAAGGGGATGTCAGCACACTTAATTCTGCTCAATATTAAGTGATAATATTAATTGTATGTTGATATTAATATTTAGCAGAATTTCAGACTATTGGTTCAGCCCTCCGCAACAATCACCATTTCTCATGTGGAACCTAGGGAAAATTAATTGCCCACCCCTGGTTTAGATCAAAGCATATTCTGTGTTTGAATGCAAACCTAAATTCCATTCAGAATCTGTGGCAAGGCCTGAAAATTGCTGTTTACGGATGCCACCATCCAATCTCACTGATCTAGAGCTAGTTTGCAAGGTAGAATAGGCAAAAACTTGCAGCCTCTTGATGTGCAAAGCTGGAAGAGTTATACCCCAAAAAATTTGCAGCAGTAATTGCAGCGAAAGGTGGTCCTACAAAGTATTGACTCAGGGGGCCTGAATACAAATGCATGCCACAATTTTCAGGTTTAGAAAATATTTAGAAAACCATGTATCATTTCCTTTTCAGTTCACATTTTTAATACTTTGTGTAGGTATATCACATAAAATACATTTAAGTTTGTGGGTGAAAAGTTCACAGGGTATGAATACTATTCCAAGGCACTGCAGTTGCTGATTTGTTCTCACTTTGGAGCAGTCCGTGTCAGGAGACAAAAGTAGAGGTGGTGGTACCGATCACTTCGTGTTAAAGTGAATATAATGCAGACCCAGCCACTTTCAGATTAAATATAATTCCTGTACTTTGTCTCCAACACAAAGATAAAAGGATAACTATGGCAAGCTCTGTATTGTTTGCATTTCTAGGTATTGCAAAAGGAACATCTTAATATTTACCTTGGCATCTTACATACTACAGTAATGCCACTGGCATCAAACAAATGTCAACTCATTTGTATCCACTAGCAATAAATATGGTCACTAAAAGAGTACACACGTTGCAATTTTGCAGTGTTTTTATGCAAATTTTAAGCTGCGTGTTACAATACCAGCAAAAGCTTTGAGGTTTCAAAAATATCATGCACACACATTGTTTTTTTTCCTGACTTATCAAGGCTATATAGGTTCACAAGTTGCGTTTATGCTGCATTTTTTTTCTGCAGGCAAATCCTGCTTTATTGGCAGTAAAGAACCTGCTTACTAAAAAGTTGTGTTTGTTTCGCTACGTTTTTCACAATCCCAAAATTCTGCTTTGCTTCCACCACAGAAGCATGAACACAGGTCACCAATGCCAGACATATGTGAAACCATAAAACTATTTTTGGAAAAAGGGCAATTTGATCAAATTATTTAGTGGAAACAGATTTTTATGTCATAGTGACTATTCTGAACAAAAAAGTTCACATGAGTTTATGAAAAAATACCCAATTACAAATGTAACAGTGTGGGGGGCACAGGGCTTATATTTAAAGCACCACTCCAGCACTGAAAAATAACACTGGAGTGCTGCTTTAAGATCCCATGGGAGAACTATAACTCCCAGCATGTCCTGCAGATCCTATGACATGCTGGCAGTTATAGTTCACCACAAGAGTGGCAGAGTGCATTTTTCGGTGTTGTAATTAATAAGCTTTTATTTAATACTAGTTTGTATAGGCTGCGCAGGTCCTGCAGCCAGCCAGCCACGCTGTGGTGACAGATAATGAAGGGCTGGAGCATCACAACCGAGGAAACTGCTTTGTTTTCAGTAAAGTGTCTGCAGGACCTGATGACATCTGGAGAGGGAGGGCTCTGTGAAGTCATGTGATGCTCCAGCCCGCCCTCTTCATGACCTCACACAGGTCCTATGCCAGAGCACTCAGTCAGCATCTGCAGGAGGCATTCCTCCCTCCTGTGGCACCTGCTCCTGCCCCCTCCTCCACCAGACACACGATCTCCCAGCCACTGCAGGAATCCGGCGCTGGGGAAAACAGCTGTGTCCGCTGTCTAAGTGAAGGAATATTCATTTGCTGCTCCCTGCTGACAGGTGGGCGGGGAAGCGGCTAATGAATATTCCTTGCCTTTAAGCATCGGGATCACGTGGTTTCCCCAGCGCCGGATTCCTGCAGCGAGGACATTTTCCTGCCTCCTGCGAGTGGTATCTCAGTGCGATCCCACTCCGCCGCTGCCCCCCTCCCCACATGTTACATTTGGATCATAAGAGACACCCCACACTTTCCTCCCAAATTTGGAGGAAAAAAGTGCGTCTTATGGTCCGAAAAATGCGGTACCAGAGTCACTTACACACGTAGACACATTCAAGTGAATTGGTCTGCGCACTTGTCAGTGTGTTTACATGGGCTGTGTCTCCGTGGGCAAAACACGCTGACATATCAGTAACAGCCACACGGGTCACAAAATGTCCCGCAAACGGATGACATCCATGTAATCAGTGTGACATGTACCAGCACCTGCGAAGCATCGGTACTGTTAGCACTGTTTTCCACCAGGAACCTAAGACAGCTCTCATCATTCTCCACTGCTCTGCCTGCAATCAGCGCAAGCAGGGGAGAATGTTGAGCGTTATATTCAACTAATAACACAGAGTAGGTGGCGACTGAAGGGACTATTACGCCCATCAGACTACACCTGCTGCCACCAGTTACAGCGAGATTAAGCGCCGGCTAATGGGAGTATTCATCAGCGGCCGCCTGGGCTATAAATAAATATAAAAAACGATGTGCATTCCACTGTATCTTTGACAACCAGCCAAGCAAAACTGACAGCTACAGTCTTTAACCTTGAGCTGTCAGCTTCATCAAGGCTGGTTATCGAGGATAGAGGTGTCCCCACACTGTTTTTTTCTTTATTATTATTTAAATAATTAAAAAAAAAAAAACAGCGTGGGGTCCCCCCCATTTTTTAACAACCAGCCTTGCTAAAGCAGACAGCTGGGGATGGTATTCTCAGGCTTGTAAGGGGCCTTGGATATCAGATGCACCAATTCTGGTGCTTTGCCCGGGTTTTTCCACTTGCCCTGTGGTGGTGGCAAGTGGGGTTCATATTTGTTGGGTTGAAGTCACCTTTGTATTGTCCAGTGACATTAAGCCCACAGATAATGGAGGTGTCTATAAAGGCATCTATCCATTATTAATCCTACAGTTGTATTGTAAATAGATAGCAAGTATAAAGTCTTTTGTTGGAAATAAAAACAAAACACACTTGAGTGATCTGCGGTGAACTCACTGAGCTGAACTCACCAACTGTTTCTCATGGTGCTGAGGACACCGCAGTTCAGCCCGGTATGGAACGCAGCCTCAGTGACCCGTGGTAACCTCGATGAGGTCACCACTGCTCACTGATGCTGCGCTCGCAGCAGCTCATTGCTCAGTGATTCTCAGTCTAGACTGTTGCATCTTGGCTCCGTCCAGGCTGAAAACAACTTCTCCCCAGACATGGATTACGGCATGAGACAGAATATCAGACAGGTGAGGGATATTGTTGTTTATTTTTGTCTGTTTTATAACAGGAGACGAGGGCTTCAATGGAATGGGCGTTAGGTATTTGTTGTGTTTGTTATTTTTAAATAAAAATGGAAAAGTGTTTTGTTTTTATTTCAAATAAATACTTTAAACTTGCTGTGTCTTTATTTACCATACAACTATAGGATTAGTAATGGATAGGTGTCTTATAGAAGCCTCTCCATTACTAATAAGTGGGCTTGATGTCACCGGACAATATAAAGGTGACATCAACCTCACAACTATGAACCCCACTTGCCATCGCCACAGGGCAAAAGGGAAGAGCTGGGTAAAGCACCAGAATTGGAATATCTAATAGATGCGCCTTTTCTGGGCAGCTGCAGGCTGCTATTTTTAGTCTGAGTGGGCCCATATTTATGGCATCTTACCAGCCTGAGAACTCCAGCCCACAGCTTTCTTTTTCAGCAAGGCCGGTTGTCAAAAATTGAGGGGAACCCCATGCCGTTAGTTTAAAAACGCATGGGGACCCCTCTATTCTGGATAACCAGCCTTGATAACGCTGACAGCCGAGGGTAGGAGCCCGCAGCTGTCAGTTTTGCCTGGCTGTTTATCAAAAATACAGGGAAACCCACAACGCTTTTTTTTTCAATGATTTAAAGCAGGCAGCAGCTGATGAATACTCCCATCAGCTGCCGCCTGTCTCGTTGTTATCAGAGAAATACAACTTTCAACATTTTCCCCTGCTAGCGCTGATTACAGCACGAGCAGGAGAGAATGATGAGAGCTCTCTTCAGCACCCGGGAACAGCACGAACAGTACCGCTGATTACCAGGCACCAGTACGTGTGATACTGATGCGGCACACGGTTGCCACACGTATTCCACAAGTGTTACACACACACAGACACTGATATCTCCCATACTGGTTTTTCAAGTACCGGAAATATCAGGACGTGTGAAAGAGCCCAAAGACACTTGCAGAGAATTGAGTTTGTTGGACACTGCTTACTTTCACACTTTGGGCCACAGGCGTTGTTCAATTTTACACTTTGATAGGCCAATGTTTACTTTATTATATGTGGGGGTGGTTGTTGTTTATCAAGTAGTCTGCACCTGTGCCGCTCCTAGCCTTTATCAGTGGAGGCCTGCTGCATCCTGCTAAGTGTGCATTTGTCATCAGACAGGGTTTTGGGAAGGCCGTATCTCATTGTATGTATTTTTTCAGAGTTTTTTCTATGTTAGCTCTTTTTTGATATTAGTGGTAGGACCTGCAATATTATGAGGACCCTTGACGTTGGGTTGCTGGCTTACTTTATTTTGGCCAAAATATTAAACCAATACCTCATATAGTGCAGTGATTTTCAACTAGTGTGCCGCGACACATGGTCGGGTGTGCCGCGGGGAAAGTTCCCCAAACTATGGTGCCCCCTTTGTTTTGTTCCCCGGCAATGCGCAGCGATGCGCAGTCACGGAATAATACATGCGCGAGCTTTGAACGCTCGCACGACTTAATGACGTCACCGAGGCCGGCGCATCATCCTGAGAGCGGAGAGACTCTCGCATTTGCCCGCCGCCAAGGTAATGCCCGCCAATAATGCTGTGTATAATCATTAAGTCAGCAACAGCTCATTAACAGTTAATCAGCTGTTGCTGACTATATGAGCTTTTGCCTGAGTATATGAACTGTTGGCAGAATACTCAGCATATGAGCTGGTACTTTTAGTACCTGGCAGAGGTCCTTTAAGTGTGGCAGATAATGTAATACTCTTCTATTTTAGTGTGTGGCTGCGCACACTATCTCAGCAGTGATGGAGAAGTATTTGAGAATGGAAAAGGCAAATGCCGAACAGGACCCTGGACACAATTCTAACCCAGATGAAGGCCCTAGTATGAGAGGTCGACAAAAGAAAAAAGACAAGACGGTGAGCTCAATGCAATACAGTGAAAGCTATTTTTCATTTGGATTTACTTTCACTGGGGATGCGACAGCACCAACACCACTGTGCTTGGTGTGTGGTGAGAAGCTATCCAATAGCGCCATGGTGCCAAGCAAGCTTAAACGCCATCTCCAAACTAAACACCCTTCCGTTCAAAACAAGCCGATGGAGTATTTTGTACGCTTACGTACAAACAATGAGAAAGGGGCAAAATTTTTGAGAAAAAGCACAAAGGTAAATGAGAGAGCCCTCAAAGCTAGCTACATTGTTGCTGAACTCATAGCTAAATCAAAAAAGTCACACACTGTGGCAGAAACATTAATACTGCCAGCTTGTAAAGCTATTGTAAATGAGATGCTTGGCCCTGACGCAGCCAAAGAGATAGCTAAAGTGCCTCTCTCTGATAACACAATTGCCAGACGGATTGATGACATGTCTGCGGACATTGAAACAGTTGTTTTGGAAAAGGTGCAGATCAGTAAGAAATTTGCCTTGCAACTTGATGAGTCGACGGATATCAGTGGACATTGTCAGCTGTTGGCCAATGTGCGTTTTGTGGATGGAGAAGCCATTAGAGAAAACTTCCTATTTTGCAAGGCACTGCCAGAAAAATCAACAGGAGAGGTAATATTCCAGGTCACATTGGAATATCTTGATAAAAGTGGGCTTACATGGGAAAACTGCACAGGTGTCTGCACTGATGGAGCCGCAGCCATGGTCGGGCGCATCAAAGGCTTTGTAAGTAGGGTTAAAGAAAGAAACCCAGATGTTCTTGTTACCCACTGTTTCTTGCACCGTGAGGCCCTCGTTGCAAAGACCTTACCAGCAGATCTAGCTCCCGTGTTGGATGATGTTGTGCGCATAGTGAACTTTGTGAAGACGCGACCTTTGAGATGTCGCTTATTTGCGTCTTTGTGTACAGAAATGGGAGCGGAACATAAAATCTTATTGCTCCACACGGAGGTCAGGTGGCTGTCACGCGGCAAAGTGCTGGCCCGTGTGTATGAGTTGCGAGAGGAACTTAAAATATTTCTGACAAACGAGAGGTCCGATTATTCAAAGCTGCTTGCAAGTGATGAGTGGTGTGCAAAGCTGGCATACCTGGCTGATATATTTCAATATCTGAATGAACTAAACACACGGATGCAAGGCCGAAATGAAAACCTGCTTACAAGCAAGCACTGATAAAATGAACGGATTCCGTTTAAAGTTGCAGCTCTGGCAGCAACATGTGCAGGGTGGCAACCTTCAGATGTTTCCGCTCACCGAGAAACTGCATGATGACCACACTGCTGCAATGTGCGAGGTGAAAACTCTTGAGGAGAAGTTATCGTTTTATTTCTCTTCAACCTTCACAGAATGCCTTAACTGGGTTAGGGACCCATACAGCTCATTATCCGTTGCTGGAAAGGACATGACTTTAAAGGAGCAAGAGGAACTCATTGAACTGAAGCAAGATCGCGGTTTAAAGCTAAAGTTTGCTGATCTTCCTTTGGACAGTTTTTGGTTATCTGTTGCCAAGGAGTTCCCCATTCTGGCCAACAAAGCTATTTTGACATTGCTCCCATTTTAAACCCCATATCTATGTGAGCTGGGCTTCTCAAGCTTGACTGCGATAAAAACTAAAAACAGGGAGAGACTGAGAACTGTTGAGGAAGAGCTTCGTGTGTGTCTTTCCACCATTCCTGCCAGGATATCCCTTTTGTGTTTATCGAAACAGGCCCAGGTTTCACACTGAGTGAGTATAAATACATTTAGAATCTATATTATTAACTATATGTAGAATATGTACTGTTTTAGTGTCATTTTGTGCCATTTTGGTTGGTGGTGTGCCCCGGGATTTTTTAAGTATAAAAAGTGTGCCGCGGCTCAAAAAAGGTTGAAAATCACTGATATAGTGTATGTGTTTATCATATGCATGCATTTTTTTGCACTATATCATATCCTTTTTTGCAGGATGTTGGTTAGGTTTTTCTGGGGCGTCTGTCACTGTGTGCTGCATATTATAGTGCTGGGCAGCCTGCCTGTTAATACAAGGGGCGTCATTAATAGGTTGCATACCAGACACTGTGCACCACACTTATCAGTGTGACTGGCGTCCTATGTGAGTTATATCAATGTGCATTTTTTCTACTAGGCAGCCAACCCCTGCAATGTTTGGAGGGTGGGGGTGGTTGTTTTTATCAAGTAGTCTGCACCTGTGCCGCTCCTAGCCTTTATCAGTGGAGGCCTGCTGCATCCTGCTAAGTGTACATTTGTCATCAGACAGGGTTTTGGGAAAGCCGTATCTCATTGTATGTATCTTTATTACATGTCACTAAGTTAATTAAACAGCACTAATCCCAACTGCCATTCTAATGTGAGGAGACCAAGACATAGTTTAAACTTGGAAAAAATCACAAAAGTAAATGGGTTTCACATTCTGCTGTACTTGCTTGTTTTCCATAAAAAAAACACACCTGATACCTGCATTTTTTGTGTTTTTGCATTTACTCATCGCTTTCTATGGGTGAAAATACGCTACAAGAAAACTGAAAAAAATGCTGAAAGTAGTGACATGTTGCAGTTTAAAAAAAAAAAAAAAAATGCAGAATTTTTCTAAAATCAGTAAAAAAAAAAAAAAAAAACAATGTGTGTGCATGACTTTTCAGAAATCGCAGACTTTGCTGGTACTGTACAACACAGCTTAAAACTTGAATTACAAAAAAAAGCATCAAAAACGCAATGTGTGAACATAGCCTTAGAAAACTGCTGCGCTTTTGCCAGCTGCGGTATGTTACTTCTTTCAGCATTTTCCCATAGAAAGAAATGGGTGAGTGACAAAATGCTGCAAAAGAAAAAAAACGCATGTATCGGGTATTGTTGTTTATTATGCCAAACCTTGTGGAAATTGCATCATTTTTTTGGGGGGACACTAAACTATCAGCACGCACAACAGACAATAAAAACGTAACAAAAGCGCAGCAAAACCTGCTATTTTTTAAAGCTTCTGCTTTACTGCAAAGAGAGCAGGTTTTGCCTGAGGAAAAGATCTCAGGAAAAATGCAACGCGTGAACAAAGCCTAATAGAAGAAGCCAAGGCATCTAAAGTTCATTGCAACCAAGACGAGTATATTGCAAGCAAACAAGCATTTGTTGTACTCAGAACAATATTTCCATGCCAAAGTAGTGTACTAAATTATACTGTTATTATAAATGTATACATACCAAAATTTTCAGTGAGGTTGAGATCTCTCCATTTCTGCAAACCTTCATAGAAATAGGTCTCCACTTCCTAGAACCACCAGAAAAGAAATATAGTTTATGCTCAGTCATTATGAGGTTTAACTAATCTTCCATATATTGCATTAATGGCTCAATAAGGTTTAGCTGATCCTTTCATTGGACCACGGCAATTAAGGGGTTTTCCCACCTTCAGGAAAGTGGATCCCAAATGTTGTAAAATACCTAAAATAATGCAGATACTTTCCTACTTTCCCGCCCTGGATCTCCACCTCTTCTTGAATTTCTCAGTCTTGACGTAGCGGTGACATGACAGACAGCGTGCATCAACACTGTGACCAATCACTGACCTCAGCCATTCGTGCCACCTACCTCAGCACAGCTGCGGTGCTCGGAGATTAGCAATAGTGGTGATATTCACTGTTGATGTGATGTCACCGCTACAGCCAAACCAGAGATCCAAACAGATATGGGGAGCCGATGCTGGACCTGGGAGGAGAGCCACCTGTTGTGGTTATTTTAGTCATTTTTCAGCATTTTGGAATTCATTTTGCTGAAAATTAAAAATCTTTTTACAGCAGGTGAAATAAGTATTGAACATGTCACCAACTTTCTAAGTAGTGTAAATATATTTCTAAAAGTGCTAGTGACATGAAATTCTCACCAGATGCCGGTAACAACCCATTCGATCCACACAAGCAAAGAAATCAATCATAGAAGTCCATTAATTCTGGTAAGTTATATGTAATAATGAGAGATTACACAGGGAAAAAGTATTGAACACAGGAAGAAAGATGCAAAAAGTCATGGGAAGTCATGGCTCCGGCTGAAATAAGTAATTAGAAAACAATCCTGCAACTTAGAGAAAAATAATCAAATAGTTCAACTGATGGCCTAAATAAGGTGTCTCATTACTAAGGGGATACACAGAAACCTCTCATGATGAATAAATTTAACCAGTGAGTCGTCTCAAGACCTTTGCAACCTAATTAATGGGATTGGTTACACAAGAATTTCTAAACTACTGAAGGTTCCAGTGAGCACAGTTGGCACCATAATCCGGAAGTGGAAAGAACATCATATCACCATGAACCAGACATGACAAGGAAAACAATAAGTAATGCACTCAAAGTCCATTGGCCTGTATGCATGCTCATCACGCAAGACTCCATCGCTAAACAACATGTTCAAGTTTACTCAACATTTAGACAAGCCGGTGAAATACTTGGAGAATATAGTCTGGTCAGAGGAGACCAAAATTGAATTATTTGGATGCTATAATACACAGCATGTTTGGAGGTCAAAAAGCACTGCATATCACTCCAAAAACAAAATTACCAACAGTGAAGCTTGGAGGTGTGAATATCATTGTGTGGGGCTGTTTTTCAGCATACGGCACTGGCAAAATTCATATAATTGAAGGAAGGGTGAATGGACAAATCTACTGCCACCTTCCAGGATGATGAAGATGAAAGGAGGGTGGACATTACAACAAGACAATGATTCCAAACACACAACCAAGGAAACTCGCAATTGGTCTCAGAGAGAAAATAGAGCTGATAGAATGGCCGAGCCAATCATTTGACATAAGTAGAATAGAACATTTATGGAAGCAATTAAATGTCAGAGATAGAAGGATTTGAAGAGAATGTGTGGAAGAACGTGCCCAAATCACAGCTGAGCAATGCATGCGACTAGTTTCTCCATACAGGAGGCGCCTTGAAGCTGTCATCACCAACAAAATCTTTTGTACTAAGGAGTAAATACATTTCAGTGAGCATGCTCAATACTTTTCCCCTGTGTCATTTCTCATTATTACACAATTTATTGGCATCTGTGGTTTGATTTTTTTATCTGTGTGGATTGGATGGGTTCTTACTGACATCTGGTGAGAATTTCATGTCACTAGCATTTAGAAATATATTTACTTAGAAAACTGGCGATGTGTTCATTACTTATTTCATCCACTTTTAGCCTGCATGGTATAGCAGAGCCAGATTACGGACTTCTCATTCATGGAGCTCTTATGGATGCTACAGAGAAAAAAAGAACAGTAAAGGAACAAATACATTCCTCAGTCATCTTTTAGCATAGATTGAATGTCCAACACTGATACGATGGATAATGCACCCCTATAACTAAATAGCATAACATGTGCTGACAAAAAAATCCCCACTCTGAATAACAGTTTAGTGTATTAGATGCCATAAAATACTAAAAATCCTAAAAAGACATGCATCTGTCTGACAAAGCGGACCCATGATCAACTAATGATGAGCAGGTTTTCACTTACAAAACGGTTGTCACATCAAGCCAACGGTTTATTGCCATCTAAAGGTAAGGGCATAACTAGAAGAGCAAGGCCCCATACTAAACTTTTGAACGGACCTTTCTTGTTTATGCGATGTCGTGTGAAGCGGATTGGTGCAGTACAATAGGAGATAGAACCTACGGTATATCATTTTTGGACTATAAGAACGCAAACCAGGTTTAGATAACAGAAAATAAGAAAACTTTCAACCTACTACTGTATTTTTCGGACTATAAGACGCACTTTTCCCCAAAAAATTTGGGAGGAAAATGGGGGGTGCGTCTTCTAGTGCGAATGCAGGCTTACCAGGGGGTTGCGGCAGAGGTGTGCCGATGCTGCGGCGGTAGGGGGTGCGGAGTGCACCTGAGCAGGGTCCCTTTTGCAAAAATGTGCGGCGCTGCTGCCCAGTGTCCACGGTGAGCAGACTGCATCACTGGTTTCCCTGCAGCCATCTTCCTGAAACAGTGGGCCGCCGGAGGCTTCAGGAAAATGGCCGCCGAGATCTCAATCAGTGCACACGTGGCCTCCGGCGGCCATTTTCCTGAAGCCTCCGGCGACCCACGGCTTCAGGAAGGTGGGCGCAGGGAAACCGGTGATGCAGTCTGCTCACCGTGGACATCCGACAGCAGCGCTGCCACATTTCTGCCACCGGCATCCTGAAGAAGGGACCCTGCTCAGGTGCACTCAGGACTGCCCACCGCATTGTCACAACTCTGCCGCCGCCGGCATCCTGAGGATGGGACCCTGCTCCAGCTCTGCCTCACCGCCGACACCAGACCTGCAGCATCGCACCTGCGTCTGCCACCGCTGGCTCTCAGGTAAGATACCTTAAATTCGGACAATAAGACGGACCCCCCTCTTATAAAAATCTTTTTTTCTGCTATTTTCCACCCCAAAATTTGGGGTGCGCCTTACTGTCCAGTGCGTCTTATAGTCCGAAAAATACGATAATTACCGTAAACCTTTCTTGGTGCTGTAATTAAGTGGAAACGTAGTTGCACTTAATTGCATACTATAGGCTAGAAAAGGAAGGGAATAGATCACAGTAATTTCGTGTTTCTGTGCAGCATGTGCATTAGGCTTCTTTTACATGTACCATTGTTTTCCGGCCTGTTTTTGCGGCCCCAATATATTTCTATGGGGCCGTAAAAACTGGCCACAATAGTTTCATGGTGTGCCGTATGGCCGTATTTACGCCGTGAAAAAATATTGAGCCTGTTCGATCTTTTTCACGGCTTACGGACACGGCCCCCATTGAAAATCAATGGCTTTGTGAATGCCGTTTTTTTTTCCAATACTATTTCCATAGTATTGGAAACCCGAAAAATGTTGATCCGCAAGTTATGTTATTGCGGCAGACCTTGAAAATTGCGCTGATACGACCCGCAAAAAAGGCCCGCAATAAAGGGCCGCAAAAACCCGGTATGTGTAAAAGAAGCCTTATACATACAGCTCTGCTGCATGCATCGTCACAAACAACTCTGCACTGCACATATACACATGTATTGTACAGTTCAAATATCAAAGCTCTTCTACATATATGCAATCCCACAGAAACCTATACATCACAGCTCTTCTAAATATGAGCATTGCTATACATCACAGCTCTTCTAAATATGAGAACATACATGCATTCTCAGCACTGCTATACGTCACAGCTATTCTAAGTACGAGTACATACAGTTGTGCTCAAAAGTTTACAAACCCCAGCAGTATTTTTGATTTCTTAGCCTTTTTTCAGAGAATATGAATGATAACACCAAAACTTTTTCTCCACTCATGGTCAATGGTTGGGTGAAGCCATTTATTGTCAAACTACTGTGTTTTCTCTTTTAAATCATAATGACAACCCAAAACATCCAAATGACCCTGATCAAAAGTTCACATACCCTGGTGATTGGGCCTGATAGCATGAACAGAAGTTGACACAAATGGGTTTGAATGGCTACTAAATGTAACATCCTCACCTGTGACCTGTTTGCTTATTATCAGTGTGTGTGCATAAAAGCTGAGTGAGTTTCTGGGATCCAGACAGACTCTTGCATCTTTCATCCAGCCACTGACCTTTCTGGATTGTGAGTCATGGGGAAAGCAAAAGATTTGTCAACGGATCTACGGGAAAAGGTAGTTGAACTATATAAAACAGGAAATGGATACAAAAAGATATCCGAGGAATTGATAATGTCAGTCAGCAACATTCAAACTGATTAACAAATGGAAAATCAGGGGCTCTGTAAAAACAAAACCACGGTCAGCTAGATGAACAAAAATGTCATCCACAACTGCCAGGAAAATTGTTCGGGATGCAAAGAAAAACCCACAAATAACATCAGCTGAAATACTGGACTGTGAAAACTACTGGTGTGGCTGTTTCAAGATGCACAATAAGGAGGCACTTGAAGAAAAATGGGCTGCATGGTCGAGTCACCAGAAGAAAGCCATTACTGCGCAAATGCCACAAAGTATGTTGCCTACAATACGCAAAACAGCACAGAGACAAGCCTCAAAACATCTGGAACAAGGTAATTTGGAGTGATGAGACCAAAATTGGACCTTTTGGCCACAACCATAAACGTTATATTTGGACAAAGCTCAACAAGGCCTATGATGAAAGGAACATCATTCCTACTGTAAAGCACGGAGGTGGATCGCTGATATTTTGGGGATGTGTGAGCTACAAAGGCACAGGAAACTTGGTAAACATTGAATACTGGAAGCAAATTTGCAATCATCAGCCCGGAAGCTGCGCTTGGGACGTACTTGGACATTCCAACATGACAATGATCCAAAACACAAGGCCAAGTCAACCTGTCATTGGCTACAGCAGAACAAAGTGAAGGTTCTGGAGTGGCCATCTCAGTCTCCTGACCGCAATATCATTGAGCCACTCTGGGGAGATCTCAAGCGCGCAGTTCATGACAGCCAGTCCAGGAATTTACAGAAACTGGAGTCTTTTTGCCAAGAAGGGTGGGCAGCTTTACCATCTGAGAAAATAAAGAACCTCATCCACAACTACCATAAAAGACTTTAAGCTGTCATTGATGTTAGAGGGGGCAATACACGGTACTAAGAAATGGGGTATGTGAACTTTTGATCAGGGTCATTTGGTTATATTGGGTTATCATTATGATTTAAAAAGAGAAAACACAATAGTTTGACAATAAATAGCTTCACCCAACCACTAACCATGAGTGGAGAAAAAGTTTTGGTGTTATTCATATTCTCTGAAAAAAGGTCAAGAAAGCAAAATTTCTGCCAGGGTATGTAAGCTTTTGAGCACAACTATACATGCACTCACAGCACTCCTATACGTCACATCTCTTCTAAATATGAGAACACACATGCACTCATAGCACTGCTATACGTCACAGCTATTCTAAATAGAAGTACATACATGCACTCCCACAGCACTGCTATACTTTACAGCTTTTCTAAATAGAAGTACATACATGCACTTCCACAGCACTGCTAGAGTATGTGCAGATGTTCAGTAATTGGCAGCGCTTTGGATGCAGCACATGTTCGATGCCTCCAAAGAGATGCCGGCTATTGAACGCAGGCGATTCCGCATGTGATCAGTGAACTGTGTGGAATCACCGCGCCCAATACATTGTATGGGTGAAATGTATCTTGCGGAGCCTCGAGTCTCCGCAAGATAAATAGACATGCTGTGGTCTGGAAAGATGTGCCACGTGCGTCTCCACAGATAAGCCGTGGGCGTCTCTGCACGCATAGATCATCTGGACGCTGCGTACTTGCGCAGCGTCCAACTCGCAGCATGCACTTATAATGTGCACATACCCTTATACATCACAACTCTTCAACATTCAAGTACATACATGTACTCACATAGCACTGATATACACATCACAGCTATTCTACATATACAGGCACTTACACAGCACTCCTATACATCGCAGCTCTTTTACATGAAGCATTGCTATGCATTAAGGCTCTTTTACAGATACTCATACAGCACTGCTACACACTACAGCTCTTCTACATATATTATCTATATCTATACATACACACACACACCTCCTTGCAGGTATATCACTGACTACATGCCTGTGACATCCTAGAACGTACTACTTCTAATTAGGATCTTCACAATTCCCTTTCAGTTTCCTCTCCTGCATAGATGGATCAGCACTGGACAGAGTAAGAGTTGTGCATCTCTTTCTCTGTCCGGTTATAGTTATGACCCTGTCTATAGCACAAATACTTTACACACAATACAGCAATATGGTATGCTAAGCATATTAATAATCTGATGACATATCACACTACATGCAAACCATTTTATCTGCCTACACACTGAGAATAAACAAGAGCTATCACAGACGTGTATCTTACCTCTGAAAAGCTTTCAGTCCTGTCAATGCGATGTATGATGTCAATGTTCACATTTGCTAATCTTTCGGAAAAAGTCAGAAACTAAAAGATAAAAAAAAAAATATGATAACAAAACTGGACATTTATAATACCAAAACGGATAAGGTTTTGTTCACATCTGCATTGAATCAAAGATCTTTCCAAAAATACCAGACAAAATGCTACACTATTTTGTCCAGTAAAATGATGGACACCATGATGAAACCCAACAGACCCCATTATAGTCTATTCGCTCATAAGAGCAAAGCTGAAGTCAGTCATGTGGTGGCTCCAGCACTGCCGTTAATTTCGTTGTTTTGCTATAGGATACCGCAGGACTACAAAATTGACAATTTCATATGAGAATAAAACTTTATATCACATCAGAAACTCATCACAATAATACAGTGAAACCTGTTTGAGATGGTCACGCAAAGCATTGAGATGTGGTCTTCTAGGGGGAAGATGACCAATATGGCTAAAATGTGATGGAACTGAAAACGTATATCAAAAGACTTAACGTCACTTCCAAACAGACATCAGGTGTGAACAGGTGAATACTAAAGGTACCGTCACACTCAGCAACTTTGCAAAGAGAACGACAACAATCCGTGACGTTGCAGCGTCCTGGATAGCGATCTCGTTGTGTTTGACACGCAGCAGCGATCTGGATCCCGCTGTGCCATCGCTGGTCGGAGCTAGAAGTCCAGAACCTTATTTCGTCGCCAGGTCGGCGTGTATCGTCATGTTTGACATCAAAAGCAACGACGCTACCAATGGATGTAATGGAGCTAACAACCAGCGAGAAGGAGAAGTGAGTCGCCGTTACGTCACTGGATCGCTCCTGCATCGTTCTGGAGCTGCTGTGTTTGACGTCTCTACAGCAACCTAAACAGCGACGCTCCAGCGATCTAGTTTAGGTCGGCTCGTTGTCTATATCGCCGCAGCGTCGCTGAGTGTGGTACCTTAAGAGTAGTCATCGCCATATATAATCAACAAATAAAGTTGCACTCTGTAGCGCTATGGTATGCAAACATAAAATATATGGCATTTGAATTGCATTACTGCTTTAGAAAATAGGAAAACATGAGAACACTTGGAGCATAAATTGGCCAATTCATGGATACCCAGCAGCCGTGGTAAAGCAGTTCTCTTTGTTGGGAACCTATCCTAATGTGTACAGGTGCATACTAAGAGTAACCATCTCCATTTTTTCCTATTTCATGTTTGCGTGCTTTAGCGCTACTTTGTGATCTACAGAGATGGCTATAGTAAGCACCTGTACAAACCTGATTTCTGTTCAGAAGTGATGTTCAGTCTTTCGCTCTTTGTATACATAGGCTCTCTGACTAAGCACTCCACCCCTAAGCATTTTTAATTACAGCAGGATCCGACCTTCCCATATAAATGTAGGCTTCAGCCTAAAGAAAGTTATCCTAATGTGAATCCTACCAGCAACAATAATTGTTTTACCATGGCAGCTTGGTACACATGGATTGACCAATTTATGCATTAAGTATTCTCTTTTTTTCTCTATTTTGTAGAGCAGCAATGCAATTCAAATCTCATACATTTCATGTATGCATGCCATACCGCTACAGAGCGAAACTTTAGTTAGTTGGAACTGAAACCGTGCCACAGGACACCTGGTTTGGGCAAGGAGTTAGCTTTCTCAGCCAGTGGGTCTTGAGCAGAGGTTTCACTGTAATTTACAAGCAAGAACCATATATAAATTTATGTTATGATCTAATAAATGGAAGATAACTTCTAGATCAGTAGAGGTCGAAGCGCAGAGTTCCTCACCATCAGATCACGGCCACTCACATTCAGATGCTCAAACACCGCTCCATTTATTCACTATGGAGCTGATGGAAAGACCGAGCGAGGTGCTCAGCAGCTCAATAGGGAATGAACGGAGTTGAGGTTGGGCAATTTTATCACCATTGTAAGGCCGGCGTCACACTCAGCGTATGTAAATACGGTCTGTTTTTTACGGCCGTAATACGCAGAAAAGTCCCCAAAATAGTGATCCGTATGTCATCCATAGGCAGGGTGTGTCAGCGTATTTTGCGCATGGCATCCTCCGTATGTAATCCGTACTGCAATTTTCTCGCAGGCTTGCAAAACCGACATCTAATGGATTTATGTGCTCAAATGTTCGGTAAAACATATATACAGTGTGTGTGTGTGTGTGTGTGTGTGTGTGTGTGTGTGTGTGTGTGTGTGTGTGTGTGTGTGTGTGTGTGTGTGTATGTATATATATATATACACACACACACACACACACACACACGTCATTGAGACACATATATATATTCTGTATTTATATTTAATTCAGCGCAAGATATGTGAAAAGCCGGTAATTTAATTGCCGGCTTTTCATTTCTCCTTCCCAAACCCGACATGATATGGGACATGGTTTACATACAGTAAACCATCTCATATCCCTTTTTTTTTTGCATATTCCACACTTCTAATGTTAGTAGTGTGTATGTGCAAAATGTGGGCGCTGTAGCTTGTAAAATAAAGGGTTAAATGGCGGAAAAAAATTGGCGTGGGCTCCCGCGCAATTTTCACCACCAGAGTGGTAAAGCCAGTGACTGAGGGCAGATATTAATAGCCTAGAGAGGGTCCATTGTTATTGGCCCCCCCTGGCTACAAACATCTGCCCCCAGCCACCCCAGAAAAGGCACATCTGGAAGATGAGCCTATTCTGGCACTTGGCCATTCTCTTCCCACTCCATTGTAGCGGTGGGATATGGGGTAATGAAGGGTTAATGTCACCTTGCTATTGTAAGGTGACATTAAGCCAGATTAATAATGGAGAGGCATCAATTATGACACCTATCCATTATTAATCCAATAGTACGAAATGGTTAATAAAACACACACACACATTATTACAAAGTCCTTTAATGAAATAAAGACACAGGTTGTTGTAATATTTTATTATTCTCTTAATCCAGCTGAAGACCCTCGTTCTGTAACAAAGTAAAAATAAAAAATCAACAATATCTCATACCTTCCGATGATCAGTCACGTCCCACGAAGTAAATCCATCTGAAGGGGTTAAATCATTTTACAGCCAGGAGCTGTGCTAAAGCAGTGCTTGTGGTTGTAAAACCCCTGGGAATGAATGGAGTAACCTGTAGTTACCTTGAGTTGCGGTGAGGCGCCCTCTGCTGGATGTCCTCATATGAACTCGAGCGTGGGAACTTTTCCAAGGCTCCAGTTCATGAGGACATCCAGCAGAGGGCGCCTCATCGCAACTCAAGGTAACTCCAGGTCACCCTGAACTCCATTCATTCCCGGGGGGTTTTACAACCACGAGCAGTGCTTTAGCACAGCTCCTGGCTGTAAAATGATTTAACCCCTTCAGATGGATTTACTTCGTGGGACTTGACCTGAGCGTCGGAAGGTATGAGATATTGTTGATTTTTTATTTTTACTTTGTTACAGAACGAGGGTCTTCAGCTGGTTAAGAGAATAATAAAATATTACAACAACCTGTGTCTTTATTTCATTAAAGGACTTTGTAATAATGTGTGTGTGCTTTATTAACCATTTCGTACTATTGGATTAATAATGGATAGGTGTCATAATTGACGCCTCTCCATTATTAATCTGGCTTAATGTCACCTTACAATAGCAAGGTGACATTAACCCTTCATTACCCCATATCCCACCGCTACACGGGAGTGGGAAGAGAGTGGCCAAGTGCCAGAATAGGCGCATCTTCCAGATGTGCCTTTTCTGGGGTGGCTGGGGGCAGATGTTTGTAGCCAGGGGGGCCAATAACCATGGACCCTCTCTAGGCTATTAATATCTGCCCTCAGTCACTGGCTTTACCACTCTGGTGGAGAAAATTGCGCGGGAGCCCACGCCAATGTTTACCGCCATTTAACCCTTTATTTTACAAGCTACAGCTCCCACATTTTGCACATACACACTACGTACATTAGTAGTGTGGATTATGCAAAAAAAAAAAAGGGGATATGAGATGGTTTACTGTATGTAAACCTTGTCTCATATCATGTCGGGTTTGCGAAGGAGAAATGAAAAGCCGGCAATTGAATTACCAGCTTTTCTCTAACACTGCTGCGTATTTCTCGCAAGTCACACTGCTGGTCCGTGTGTAATCCGTATTTTTCTCGCCCCCATAGACTTTCATTGGTGATTTTTTTGCACAATACGGTGACAAATGCGGCATGCTGCGATTTTGTACGGCCGTAGAAGACCGTATAATACGGATCAGTAAAATACGGATGATAGGAGCTGGGCCATAGAGAATCATTGGGCCGTGTGCAATGCGTATTTTACGCGTGTATTTTCTGCGCTCATACGTCCGTAAAACTCGCCAGTGTGACGCCGGCCTAAAGGGGATAAAAGTGCCCCGTTTGGCAATCAATGGAGGTCCCAGCAATCAGACCCCCAGTAATCTGGAAGATATCACCTATCTTGTGGATATTTTTTTCCAATTGGACATACCCTTTAAAACAATTAATTTTTTATTTGAGGGATATACAAATCACAAACATGAATCACCTATCCAGAAGTAATGTTAGGTCAGTAAAGGGCAAGCTTCATGAACCCCCAATGATCATTAGAACAGAGCATTTTCCCTTGCACACACCAAAACCGTTGAGATATGTACGAATTGGTGACTATGCACGGACGCTCAATTCAGACGTAGGAAAGTTTCGCACCATGCAGTAGGGCTTGAGAATGCAGCATGCATGCTCCACAGGTTGGACAACCATAGATCAAACATTAAAAGGGTATGTCCTGGAAAGGGGATCAATAAGTTATCACCTATACTAGTGGTGGAGAACCTATGGCACACGTGCCAGAGGGGGAACACAGAGCCCTCCCAGTGGGCACACCTGCCATCTCTTCAAAACTAGCGCCCCCATCACTCTCCTCAGCCCGCTAGTAATCTCCCTCATCACTGGTGCCGGCACCGCGGCCACTCTCCTCTGCTCCTAACTCTCCCATCAGGCCGCTCTCCCGCGAGGACAGAGACGGCGAGAGGGACGAGGACAGAGACGGCGAGAGGGACGAGGACAGAGACGGCGAGAGGGACGAGGACAGAGACGGCGAGAGGGACGAGGACAGAGACGGCAGCACTATTGCAGAGATGGCACACGTGCCCAGTTACGACAGATATATGAAGAGACCAGATAAGCATTGGAACGGGCAGAGGTGAGTATTTTTTTTTTTTTTTTAATGTGAGGCCATTATACTGCATGCAGCATCACATGGGGCCATTATACTATATGCAGAATCACGTGGGGCCATTATACAGTATGGAGCATCATGTGTGGCCATTATACAGTATGGAGCACTATGTGGGGCATTATACAGTATGGCGCATCATGTGTGGCCATTATACAATATGGAGCATCATGTGTGACCATTATACTATATGCAGCATCATGGGGAGCCGTTATACTGCATGGAGCACTATGTGGGGACATTATACAGTATGCAGCATCATATGTGGCCATTATACAGTATGGAGCACTATGTGTGGCTATTATACAATAAGCAGCATCATGTGAGGCCATTATACAGTATGGAGCATCATGTGAGGCCATTATACAGTATGGAGCACTATATGGGGCCATTATACAGTATGGAGCATCATGTGGGGCCACTATACAGTATGGAGCATCATGTGGGGCCAAAATACTGTATCAAGCACTATGTGGGGCCATAAGACTGTATGGAAGGCAATGAAGGGCCCCGTTATACTGTATGGATCGCTATGTGAGGCCCATTACACTGTATGGAGGACTATGTGGAACCATTGTACTGTATGGAGGACATTTTGTGCACATTATACTGTATGGAGAGCTGTGTGGGGTTTACCTTTGGAAAAATCACACTATGATGGGGTCATCATTCTTTGTTATTCTATAGTATAGACGCTATAGGGCGCTAATGTAGTAGTTGTTTTTCTAATCTAAAACCGCAGTATTCCGGTTAAATTGCCGTGTTGGCACTTTGCGATAGATAAGTGGGTTTTAGATTGTAGTTTGGGCACTTGGTCTCTAAAAGGTTCGCCATCACTGACCTATACCAAGGATGGGTGATAATTGTTTTCAGTGGACAACCCCTTCTACATACATTCTGCACCTACACCCAACATACAATTTTTCCATAAGAGTAAGCAACCAGTGGCATTTGGAGTACAACATAATAAGTGAAGCAGCTTTCGACTGTAGGACTGTACCTTCTGCAGAAGTCTACCTCCCCCCCCCAAAGAGCAGATCTCAGAAGATGTCCACATACTGCGCTGATCAGGGATAAATCTATCCATAGAAGACAATGGACATCCCTCATCCTGGGGAGTGTGGAGATGTCCCTGTACACTAACACTGGGGACACCATAATTGGGGCCAAAGCCCATGGTAAAATCCAGCACAAGCCCCCCACCCCACCCCACCGCTAGCTGTGCACACACTGGCCATGCATAGTGCTTCCTAACAGCACAAACATAAGGCTTCTCCAGAGACAGTGTGGGTTGGGGACCCCCAGAGCAGGCCAGGACGTATGGTGCAAGCTGGGGACCCCCAGAGCGGCCCAGGACGTATGGTGCAAGCTGGGGACCTCCAGAGCAGACCAGGACGTATGGTGCAAGCTGGGGACCCCCAGAGCAGGCCAGGACGTATGGTGCAAGCTGGGGACTCCCAGAGCAGACCAGGACGTATGGTGCAAGCTGGGGACCCCCAGAGCAGACCAGGACGTATGGTGCAAGCTGGGGACCTCCAGAGCAGGCCAGGACGTATGGTGCAAGCTGGGGACCTCCAGAGCAGACCAGGACGTATGGTGCAAGCTGGGGACCCCCAGAGCAGACCAGGACGTATGGTGCAAGCTGGGGACCCCCAGAGCGGGCCAGGATGTATGGTGCAAGCTGGGGACCCCCAGAGCAGACCAGGACGTATGGTGCAAGCTGGGGACCCCCAGAGCAGGCCAGGACGTATGGTGCAAGCTGGGGACCCCCAGAGCAGACCAGGACGTATGGTGCAAGCTGGGGACCCCCAGAGCAGGCCAGGACGTATGGTGCAAGCTGGGGACCCCCAGAGCGGGCCAGGATGTATGGTGCAAGCTGGGGACCCCCAGAGCAGGCCAGGACGTATGGTGCAAGCTGGGGACCCCCAGAGCAGACCAGGACGTATGGTGCAAGCTGGGGACCCCCAGAGCAGGCCAGGATGTATGGTGCAAGCTGGGGACCTCCAGTGCTGCAGCACCGACTCTTCAGCCTCACTCCCCCATGCACGCAGTCTCTCACGTGAGCCGGGCAGCTCAGACACTAGCTTACCTTATACGTGTTCTCGGCCTTATGGTGAGATGACTTCCCCTTCATGGCTGACGAGAGGTAGGAAGCTGTATCACTACAGTGGTGAGCGTTATATGGTATATTCCACTTTCTCGACTGCAGTAAACACCACGTTGTTAGTTACTGGACGGTAGAGGCTAAATCCAAGTCGGCTAAAGGACCTCTGCCCATGTGACCGGAAGGGGCGGTGCCTCTTCCTCCATAGAACAGACAGAGCACACACGAGGAAGCTGTGGATGTCATGGCGGGATTTCGTGCAGGATTTGGTTTTGGAGTGTTTTGTGCAGGATTTGCCTCTTCCTCCATAGAGCAGAGCAGACAGGAGGAGGCTGTGGATGTCATGGCTGGATTTCGAGGATTTTTGTGCAAGATTTGGGGTATTATGGGGGTCATTCTCCAAAGTCATAGATCAGGTAAGTGGGAGTCTGCCTGGGGAGAATGGGGTGGTGTTGCTTGCATGGGGCTGCTGGGGAGAATGGGGTGGTGTTGCTTGCATGGGGCTGCTGGGGAGAATGGGGTGGTGATGCTTGCATGGGGCTGCCTGGGGAGAATGGGATGTTGCTTGCATGGGGCTGCCTGGGGAGAATGGGGTGGTGATGCTTGCATGGGGCTGCCTGGGGAGAATGGGGTGATGTTGCTTGCATGGGGCTGCCTGGGGAGAATGGGGTGATGTTGCTTGCATGGGGCTGCCTGCGGAGAATGGGGTGGTGATGCTTGCATGGGGCTGCCTGGGGAGAATGGGGTGATGTTGCTTGCATGGGGCTGCCTGGGGAGAATGGGGTGGTGATGCTTGCATGGGGCTGCCTGGGGAGAATGGGGTGGTGATGCTTGCATGGGGCTGCCTGGAGAGAATGGGGTGATGTTGCTTGCATGGGGCTGCCTGGGGAGAATGGGGTGATGTTGCTTGCATGGGGCTGCCTGGGGAGAATGGGGTGATGTTGCTTGCATGGGGCTGCCTGGGGAGAATGGGGTGATGTTGCTTGCATGGGGCTGCCTGGGGAGAATGGGGTGATGTTGCTTGCATGGGGCTGCCTGGGGAGAATGGGGTGATGTTGCTTGCATGGGGCTGCCTGGGGAGAATGGGGTGATGTTGCTTGCATGGGGCTGCCTGGGGAGAATGGGGTGATGTTGCTTGCATGGGGCTGCCTGGGGAGAATGGGGTGATGTTGCTTGCATGGGGCTGCCTGGGGAGAATGGGGTGATGTTGCTTGCATGGGGCTGCCTGGGGAGAATGGGGTGATGTTGCTTGCATGGGGCTGCCTGGGGAGAATGGGGTGATGTTGCTTGCATGGGGCTGCCTGGGGAGAATGGGGTGATGTTGCTTGCATGGGGCTGCCTGGGGAGAATGGGGTGATGTTGCTTGCATGGGGCTGCCTGGGGAGAATGGGGTGATGTTGCTTGCATGGGGCTGCCTGGGGAGAATGGGGTGATGTTGCTTGCATGGGGCTGCCTGGGGAGAATGGGGTGATGTTGCTTGCATGGGGCTGCCTGGGGAGAATGGGGTGGTGATGCTTGCATGGGGCTGCCTGGGGAGAATGGGGTGATGTTGCTTGCATGGGGCTGCCTGGGGAGAATGGGATGATGTTGCTTGCCTGGGGAGAATGGGGTGGTGATGCTTGCATGGGGCTGCCTGGGGAGAATGGGGTGGTGTTGCTTGCATGGGGCTGCCTGGAGAGAATGGGGTGATGTTGCTTGCATGGGGCTGCCTGGGGAGAATGGGGTGTTGCTTGCATGGGGCAGCTGGGGAGAATGGGGTGGTGATGCTTGCATGGGGCTGCTGGGGAGAATGGGGTGGTGATGCTTGCATGGGGCTGCTGGGGAGAATGGGGGGTGTTGCTTGCATGGGGCTGCCTGGGGAGAATGGGGGGGTGTTGCTTGCATGGGGCTGCCTGGGGAGAATGGGGGGTGTTGCTTGCATGGGGCTGCCTGGGGAGAATGGGGGGGTGTTGCTTGCATGGGGCTGCCTGGGGAGAATGGGGGGTGTTGCTTGCATGGGGCTGCCTGGGGAGAATGGGGGGTGTTGCTTGCATGGGGCTGCCTGGGGAGAATGGGGTGATGCTTGCATGGGGCTGCTTGGGGAGAATGGGGTGATGTTGCTTGCATGGGGCTGCTTGGGGAGAATGGGGTGATGCTTGCATGGGGCTGCTTGGAGAGAATGGGGTGATGTTGCTTGCATGGGGCTGCCAGGGGAGAATGGGGTGATGTTGCTTGCATGGGGCTGCCTGGGGAGAATGGGGTGGTGTTGCTTGCATGGGGCTGCCTGGGGAGAATGGGGTGGTGTTGCTTGCATGGGGCTGCTTGGGGAGAATGGGGTGGTGTTGCTTGCATGGGGCTGCCTGGGGAGAATGGGGTGGTGTTGCTTGCATGGGGCTGCTTGGGGAGAATGGGGTGGTGTTGCTTGCCTGGGGAGAATGGGGTGGTGTTGCTTGCATGGGGCTGCCTGGGGGAGAATGGGGTGAGGTTGCTTGCATGGGGCTGCCTGGGGAGAATGGGGTGATGTTGCTTGCATGGGGCTGCCTGGGGAGAATGGGGGGGGGGGTGCTTGCATGGGGCTGCCTGGGGAGAATGGGGTGATGGGGCTGCCTGGGGAGAATGGGGTGATGTTGCTTGCATGGGGCTGCCTGGGGAGAATGGGATGATGTTGCTTGCCTGGGGAGAATGGGGTGGTGTTGCTTGCATGGGGCTGCCTGGGGGAGAATGGGGTGAGGTTGCTTGCATGGGGCTGCCTGGGGAGAATGGGGTGATGTTGCTTGCATGGGGCTGCCTGGGGAGAATGGGGGGGGGGTGCTTGCATGGGGCTGCCTGGGGAGAATGGGGGGGGGTGCTTGCATGGGGCTGCCTGGGGAGAATGGGGGGGGGGTGCTTGCATGGGGCTGCCTGGGGAGAATGGGGTGGTGTTGCTTGCATGGGGCTGCCTGGGGAGAATGGGGCTGATGTTACTCGCATGGGTCTGTGTGGTGTGCAGGTCAGTGTGTGTGATGTCACTTGCGGTGGGGGGGTGCAGGAAAGTATAGTGCTACGTGTGTGGGGGCGAACAGGGGAGGGGATGAATGATGATGGAGATCTGAGGGATTGATATTACTTAGCATGAGAATCTCTGCCTGGTGGTGAGGGGTCGGTCCTGTTTTTTTTTTTTTTTTTTTTTTATATACATAAAATGTGTTCTCATTAATATTATTGGGGACACATGCTGTCAGGTTGATGACTGAGCTATGACCTCTGGGAGCGAAGCAGCTTTACAACAATGTCTCCAGATCCCTGACTTTATTCTCCCCTCGCACTCTGTGCTGGTCAGTATTAGCCCGGTGGCCACTGGTGTCAGCCACTACTTGTATCCAGTTTTCTGCATGATTTTTTTTCTGTTTTATTCTAGGTATTGTGACTTTTCCCCATCCTGTGCCCCCCAGAGCAGTGACCTCCCTGCAGATGTCATTTCATCACTGGACTTCTTTTCACCAAGTGGAATGGCGGTGCCCCCACAATCCATGTGAGGACCCAAAGGGATGACACTGTGGGCGTCTGATAATGTCAGATTGATGAGTATAATTACTAAATTTGTCTCCCTCCCCCGCTCTCCGTCTCCCCCGCCCCGGCTCCGTCTCCCCCGCCCCGGCTCCGTCTCCCCCGCCCCGGCTCCGTCTCCCCCGCCCCGGCTCCGTCTCCCCCGCCCCGGCTCCGTCTCCCCCGCCCCGGCTCCGTCTCCCCCGCCCCGGCTCCGTCTCCCCCGCCCCGGCTCCGTCTCCCCCGCCCCGGCTCCGTCTCCCCCGCCCCGGCTCCGTCTCCCCCGCCCCGGCTCCGTCTCCCCCGCCCCGGCTCCGTCTCCCCCGCCCCGGCTCCGTCTCCCCCGCCCCGGCTCCGTCTCCCCCGCCCCGGCTCCGTCTCCCCCGCCCCGGCTCCGTCTCCCCCGCCCCGGCTCCGTCTCCCCCGCCCCGGCTCCGTCTCCCCCGCCCCGGCTCCGTCTCCCCCGCCCCGGCTCCGTCTCCCCCGCCCCGGCTCCGTCTCCCCCGCCCCGGCTCCGTCTCCCCCGCCCCGGCTCCGTCTCCCCCGCCCCGGCTCCGTCTCCCCCGCCCCGGCTCCGTCTCCCCCGCCCCGGCTCCGTCTCCCCCGCCCCGGCTCCGTCTGTTAAAGGGAACCTGTCACCCCCAAAATCTATGGTAAGCTAAGCCCACCAGCGTCAGGGGCTTATCCTACAGCATTCTGTAATGCTGTAGTTAAGCCTCCAATGTATCTTAAAAGATGAGAAAAAGAGGTTATATTATACTCACGCTGGCGGTCCGATCCAAGTCGCGGTCCGATCCAAGTCGCGGTCCGGTCCTGGGCCTCCCATCTTAATAGGATGACTTCCTCTTCTTGTCTTCACGCTGTGGTGCGCAGGCGCCGGGAAAGGTCAGAGGGGCCTGCACACTGCAGTACTTTGTGCTGGAGCCGCAGCGTGAAGACACTAAGAGGACCAAAACAAAAGTCAAGGGTGCTCACTATACTTAGGCAGGGGTGCTCTGGAGAAAAAGAGTCCAATATACAGGTCCTTCTCAAAAAATTAGCATATAGTGTTAAATTTCATTATTTACCATAATGTAATGATTACAATTAAACTTTCATATATTATAGATTCATTATCCACCAACTGAAATTTGTCAGGTCTTTTATTGTTTTAATACTGATGATTTTGGCCTACAACTCCTGATAACCCAAAAAACCTGTCTCAATAAATTAGCATATCAAGAAAAGGTTCTCTAAACGACCTATTACCCTAATCTTCTGAATCAACTAATTAACTCTAAACACATGCAAAAGATACCTGAGGCTTTTATAAACTCCCTGCCTGGTTCATTACTCAAAACCCCCATCATGGGTAAGACTAGCGACCTGACAGATGTCAAGAAGGCCATCATTGACACCCTCAAGCAAGAGGGTAAGACCCAGAAAGAAATTTCTCAACAAATAGGCTGTTCCCAGAGTGCTGTATCAAGGCACCTCAATGGTAAGTCTGTTGAAAGGAAACAATGTGGCAGAAAACGCTGTACAACGAGAAGAGGTGACCGGACCCTGAGGAAGATTGTGGAGAAGGACCGATTCCAGACCTTGGGGAACCTGAGGAAGCAGTGGACTGAGTCTGGTGTGGAAAGGCGTGTGCAGGAAATGGGCTACAGGTGCCGCATTCCCCAGGTAAAGCCACTTTTGAACCATAAACAGCGGCAGAAGCGCCTGACCTGGGCTACAGAGAAGCAGCACTGGACTGTTACTAAGTGGTCCCAAGTACTTTTTTCTGATGAAAGCAAATTTTGCATGTCATTCGTAAATCAAGGTGCCAGAGTCTGGAGGAAGACTGGGGAGAAGGAAATGCCAAAATGCCTGAAGTCCAGTGTCAAGTACCCACAGTCAGTGATGGTGTGGGGTGCCATGTCAGCTGCTGGTGTTGGTCCACTGTGTTTCATCAAGGGCAGGGTCAATGCAGCTAGCTATCAGGAGATTTTGGAGCACTTCATGCTTCCATCGGCTGAAATGCTTTATGGAGATGAAGATTTCATTTTTCAGCACGACCTGGCACCTGCTCACAGTGCCAAAACCACTGGTAAATGGTTTACTGACCATGGTATTACTGTGCTCAATTGGCCTGCCAACTCTCCTGACCTGAACCCCATAGAGAATCTGTGGGATATTGTGAAGAGAAAGTTGAGAGACGCAAGACCCAACACTCTGGATGAGCTTAAGGCCGCTATTGAAGCATCCTGGGCCTCCATAACATCTCAGCAGTGTCACAGGCTGATTGCCTCCATGCCACGCCGCATTGAAGCAGTCATTTCTGCCAAAGGATTCCCGACCAAGTATTGAGTGCATAACTGAACATTATTATTTGATGTTTTTTTTGTTTGTTATTAAAAAACACTTTTATTTGATTGGCCGGTTGAAATATGCTAATTTATTGAGACAGGTTTTTTGGGTTATCAGGAGTTGTAGGCCAAAATCATCAGTATTAAAACAATAAAAGACCTGACAAATTTCAGTTGGTGGATAATGAATCTATAATATATGAAAGTTTAATTGTAATCATTACATTATGGTAAATAATGAAATTTAACACTATATGCTAATTTTTTGAGAAGGACCTGTATTATAGATAACTCCGGCACACCATAAATCTTCAGCAGTAAATGTATATTTATTATCTCAATTCAGTAGACAGCGGGATGCCATACAGAAAAGAAAAACGATCACAATTGTGGGTATCCCCAACGTTTCGGCATCAAATAGCCTTTCTCAAGGGGTATCAGTTTATTTGTGATGCGACCAACAAGGTGAAAGGCTCCCGCTTAATCTTTTCAACGTCCGGAACAAGGCTCCAAGTAAGGACAAAATGCTGCGGTCAGGTTTTGTCCTTGTCATTTTGTCCTTACTTGGAGCCTTGTTCCGGACGTTGAAAAGATTAAGCGGGAGCCTTTCACCTTGTTGGTCGCATCACAAATAAACTGATACCCCTTGAGAAAGGCTATTTGATGCCGAAACGTTGGGGATACCCACAATTGTGATCGTTTTTATTTCTGTATGGCATCCCGCTGTCTACTGAATTGAGACACGAAGAGGACGTCATCTGATGAAGATAGGAGGCTCCGGACTGCGATGCCCATCGGACAGGACTGGGACTGTCCCTGGGTGAGTATAATATAACCTCTTTCTCATTTTTTAGGATACATCGGGGGCTTATCTACAGCATTACAGAATGCATTACAGAATGCTGTAGATAAGCCCCTGATGCTGGTGGGCTTAGCTCGCCCTCGATTTTGGGGGTGACAGGTTGCCTTTAAGCACCACAATACAATTTTTCTCTTCGCCACGACAGCACCCACTGAGAGAGGGGATCCGCCCCTAGGAACAGGAAACCCTATGGAGAGATAAAAAGGGGCGGTCCCCTCGCTCCCACAGTTTTGGTTTCCTGTTCCTACGGGAATCCATGGAGAGAAGAGGATACCTAGCCTGGATGCCGCCTGCGCAGTTTACCTTAGAGGACGGCAGGGGCTCCAGAGCTGGAAGCAGCGTCGGGGGTCCTGACTCAGTTTCCCCCCTCTGCTGGCAGACGCCGTGAGGCCAGGACGGGTGGTTGCTGGCTCTCGGGATACCAGCCGGATTCGTCTGCGGGAGCAACGCTGTGGTGCGGTCAGCGTCGCGCCGTCCTCGGCGGACGCATACACAGCATGGAGCCCCAGTGTATTCCCCCGGAAGTACAGGTAAACTTCCGGGGTGATGGAGGAGGAGGACAGCGCCTGCGCTGACACCGGCGGCAGCGCAGGCCCATACAGTATGGCCGCGACCCGGAAGTGACTAGCGCTTCCGGGTACAACCGGAAGAAGATGGCGGCCCCCATATGAAAGGACGCCGGCGATGTCGCTCCGGCGTCCACTATGGATTCTGCGCAGGACGCTGTGATGTCTTCGTTAGAAGCCACCGCATCCACTCCACGCAGCCATGCCAGCACCAGCCGCTCTAAGCAGAGCGGATCTTCTAGAAAGAGCAAGTCGGATCGTGTTATTCCTCAACCCGTGCCTCAGTCTCCTCCTCACCAGCCGGTACCTTCACAAACAGCTTCACTGGGTGAGTGTATATCTACCCTATTTAGGCTGATTACTGTTCCCTCTCCCTCACACCCTAGGCCAAAAGAACTGAAAAAACGAAACACAGACAGTGTGCGTTATGTCTCCAGCCCCTTCCGGATAGTCATAAAAAGAGGCTGTGTAAACCGTGTATTGACTCTACCCTGCGGGAAGAAGCCTCGGTTAGATCTGAGGATATTAGGGTCATGATCAGGGAAGAATTACGGGCCGTACATAGTTCTGACAAAGAGCCGCGTACTAAAGTGAAAAAAGGGTACGTTTCCCCTATGTCTGACCAGTCGTCTGACAGAGAAAATGCAGACTCGGACATTTCCCGTGAATACGTTTCCTCTGATGAGGATCAAGATACATGCTTTCCCACCGATAGCATTGATAACCTGGTAAAATCAGTCTGCAACACCATGGGTATTGAAGATTCTAAGGTCCCTAAAACGCAGCAGGATATCATGTTCGCTGGTCTGTCAGAAAAGAAAAGGCCCTCCTTTCCTGTAATATCAGCGGTAAAAGATTTAATCAAAAAAGAGTGGGAAAACCAGGGGCAAAGGGGTTTACCACCAACCTCAAAAAGACGTTATCCCTTCAATGATGACGAGTTCTTATTATGGTCAAAAGCCCCGAAGGTGGATGCGGCAGTGGCATCCACATCCAAAAAATCCTCACTGCCCGTGGAGGATTCGGGTTCATTACAAGACCCATTAGACCGCAAAACCGACTCTCTTTTAAAAAGAGCTTGGGAGTCATGTACGGGAGCCTTTAGGCCGGCAATATCGGCTACATGCACCGCTAGGTCCATGCTAGTCTGGTTAAATGACTTGGAGGAGGGACTAAAAAGCGGTCTCTCTAGAGACAGATTAATGTCCTCTATACCCCTGATCAGAGGGGCTACAGCCTTCCTGGCGGACTCATCTGCTGACTCCATACGCTTAGCGGCTAAGTCAGCGGGACTCACGAATGCAGCACGTAGAGCCCTGTGGCTTAAAGGATGGAAGGGTGATCCCCAAACAAAATCTAAATTGTGTGGCCTCCCGTGTCAGGGTGAGTACCTGTTTGGTACTAAACTAGACGAAATCTTAACTAAAGCGGGAGAGAGGAAGAAGGGCTTCCCTAACGTTAATTACCTTCCATCCTATAGGAGAGCATTCCGGAAGCCCGTGTTTAATAAAAGGAAAGATTTTAAGAACCAAGACCGCTGGGCCACTAGAGACACCAAACAAAGGGGTGCATTCTTTGGGAAGCGCCCTTTCAAACCTGAGGACAAACCCCGTTAGAGCGGATCTACCTGTGGGAGGTAGATTATCCTCCTTCTCAGATAAATGGCGGCTGATAACATCAAATAGTTGGGCAAATGATCTTGTCACCTCCGGCTTAAAATTAAAATTTTCCCGAGTCCCTCCGGACTCATTTCTATTGACTTCATTAAAATCTCAATCACAACAGGACGCATTGGAGCAGGAAGTAATGAGTCTTCTGTCCAAGGGGGTTCTGGTGGAAGTTCCACTTCTTCAGGAGAGCAAAGGGTTTTACTCCCCTTTATTTCTAATACCAAAACCGGATGGATCATTCAGAACCATTATAAACCTTAAAAAATTAAACACCTTCTTAGAAAATCAAACCTTTAAAATGGAGTCTATCCGATCCACCATAAAACTCCTGTTTCCCCATTGCTTTATGACGGTTCTGGACTTGAAAGATGCGTATTACCATCTCCCAATCTTTAAAAAACATCAACAATATCTCCGCGTTGCGGTTATCATAAAAGGATGTATACGACACTTTCAGTATGCGGCAATGCCCTTTGGACTATCAATTGCTCCAAGGGTATTCACTAAACTAATGTCAGAGGTCATGTCATATCTAAGATTAAAAGACACCCTCATAATCCCATACCTAGACGACCTTTTAGTGGTAGGAAAATCCCCCTCACAATGTCAACAAAGATTAAGTCACATGATTTCATCCTTGCAGAACTTAGGATGGATAATAAATTGGGAAAAATCTCGGCTGATCCCAACGACTCGGCAAGTATTTTTGGGGATTATATTAGATTCTATAACTCAAAGATGTTTTCTCCCAGAATCTAAACAAATAACGGTGGGGAAGAAAGTTCAGGCTATACTAGATAAACCTATAATTTCCCTTCGGGAAGGTATGTCCTTACTTGGCTCCTTCACGTCATGTATCCCGGCGGTTCCATGGGCCCAATTCCACTCGAGATGCTTACAGTATGCAATTTTACATGAGGAGATAAAATTACAAGGACGGTTAGACGGTAAAATTTCCCTTTCTAATGACGTAATCCAATCCCTAACCTGGTGGCTACAACCAGATCATCTAATTAGCGGGGTTCCCTGGGATATTAAACCCTCAAAAATAATATTTACGGATGCCAGCCCTCATGGTTGGGGAGCACACTTGGGGGACCAGGTTGTCCAAGGGTTGTGGTCGGTTTCGGAGTTAGACGATTCGTCTAATAAAAAAGAACTAAAAGCCATCTATCATGCCCTATGTGAATTCCTCCCACAGTTGCACGGAACACATACCAGGGTACTCTCAGACAACATGACATCAGTGGCTTACGTCAACCATCAAGGCGGAACGAGATCAGGCACTCTCATGTCTATAGCCGAAAACATCTTGACTATAGCCGAAGATCATCTTCTGTCCTTATCAGCGCTACATGTCCGAGGAATAGACAACGCAAAAGCAGACTTTCTCAGTCGTCATACCCTCCATCAGGGGGAGTGGGTGTTAAATCGTCGGATATTCAATATAACTATAAAATGGGGTATACCCGACATAGACCTCTTCGCTACAAGGGACAACAGGCAAGTGAAAACATTCGCCTCAATGTTCCGGACAGACAACCCCGATGTTCTCGACGCCCTCCAGATTCCGTGGACATTTCAGAAAGCGTATGCCTTTCCCCCGATGATTCTTCTTCCAACAGTAATCAGGAAGATAAGGGAGGACAGAGCGAATGTGATCTTAATTGCCCCGTTCTGGCCAAAGAGACCATGGTTTTCTCTGCTCAGAGCCATGTCCATCTCGGATCCATGGATTCTCCCAGAGAATCAAGATCTGCTTTTCCAGGGGCCCTTCAACCACCCTCATGTGAAGGGTCTGCGGTTGACAGCCTGGGATTTGAGAGGCAGCTGTTAAAGCTAAGGGGCTTCTCTGATAAAGTAATTGATACCCTACTGCTGAGTAGGAAAAGATCCACTACATCGATCTATGTAAAAGTATGGAAGAAATTTTTAAGCCTCTATCCCTCAGCCCTGTCAAAGGAAATTCCAGTCTCTTTTATTCTCGAATTTCTCCAGAAAGGACGGGACTTAGGCCTTTCAGTTAATACCTTAAGAGTGCAAGTTTCTGCGCTAGGGGCTCTGTATAGTCACAACGTTGCGGGAGATAGGTGGATATCCAGATTCATTTCAGCCTGCCAGAGAGCAGAACCGGTCAAAATTCCCCACTCACCTCCTTGGGATGTTAATCTGGTCCTTGAAGCCTTGACAGGTCACCCATTTGAGCCTCTACATTCTGCTCACATTAAACATGTCTCCCTCAAGACTGCTCTTCTTGTCGCCTTAGTATCGGCAAGAAGGGTAAGTGACATACAGGCACTATCAGTAGATCCTCCATTTATGTCAATATTGCCAGATAGGATTGTCCTAAAAACAGACCCTTCCTACTTACCTAAAATGTGTACTAAATTCCATAGGTCTCAAGAAATTCTTCTTCCTACCTTCTATAATAACCCTACTAATCAGGAGGAAGAAAAGTACCATACTTTAGATGTGAGAAGGGCTGTGATAACCTATCTAGACAGGACTAGTCCCTGGAGGAAGAGCAGGGCTCTCTTTGTTTCCTTCCAGGGTCAAAGGAAAGGAGCTGGTGTTACTAAGGGCACATTATCCCGATGGATTCGGGAGGCGATATACCTGGCCTATTCAGCTAATGGGGAACATCCACCTGAGACTGTGAAGGCACATTCCACCCGGGCGATAGCATCATCCTGGGCAGAGCGAGCAGAGGTTCCGATAGAACTCATATGTAAGGCCGCAACCTGGTCGTCCCCTACTACCTTCTATAGTCACTATAGACTAGATTTATCTGCCTCCACTGACCTGTGTTTCGGTAGATCAGTTCTTAACACAATAATCCCCCCCAAATGACTATCTCTGAAAGTCTCTCAGTGGGTGCTGTCGTGGCGAAGAGAAAACACCGGATTACGTACCGGTAATGCTCTTTTATAGAGCCACGACAGCACCCCTTCACTTCCCTCCCTTATATATTAGTTTGCATATGAGCACGGATAAGGGTGATTGGTTCTTGTAAATATTAGTAGTCTAAGAAAAAAATGATAAATAAAATTGCCTACTAATACTGGTGGGCGGTTCCTCGCAATCTCTGTAACCCAAACTGTGGGAGCGAGGGGACCGCCCCTTTTTATCTCTCCATAGGGTTTCCTGTTCCTAGGGGCGGATCCCCTCTCTCAGTGGGTGCTGTCGTGGCTCTATAAAAGAGCATTACCGGTACGTAATCCGGTGTTTTGCAGCTAAAGCACAGTGGACTTTGGTAAAAAAATGTGTTTTTCTTTTGTTATTAATCTGTCTTTAATGTTTAATTCATTGTTTTGATTTCTAAAACTCTTTATTATTGATTTGTATGTATGCATACTTATATATTTCTCTTTTTTATTTCTAACTATTCATCTTGTAATAAACTTGTTTGACAGCTATGAGTTGAAATTTCATTTCCTTGCGGATTTACGTTCTATGGGATAATGGGGAAGAGACAAAAGGTCGGGGGTGCAGTAGCTCTGGTGGTGGTGAGGCGGCAGAATGGTTATTGCAGGCTGTAGGCTTTCCTGAAGAGATGAGTTTTCAGGTTCCATCTGAGGGATCCAAGGGTGGCGGATAATCGGACGTGTTGAGGCGTGGAATTCGAGAGGATGAAGGATATTGGGGAGAAATCTTGGAGGCGGTTGTGTGAGGAATAAGTGTGGAGGAGAGTAGGAGGTCTTGGGAGGATCGGAGATTACGTGAGGGAAGATAGTGGGAGATTAGTTCAGAGATATAGGGAGGGGACAGGTTGTGGATGGCTTTGTAGATCAGTGTTAGTAGTTTGAACTGGATTCGTTGTGGAATTGGGAGCCAGTGGAGGGATTTGCAGAGGGGAGAAACAGGAGTAGCGAGGAGAGAGGTGGATTAGCCGGGCAGCAGAGTTGAGGACAGACTGGAGTGGTGCAAGAGAGTTAGCGGGGAGGCCACAGAGGAGGATGTTGCAGTAGTCGAGGCGAGAGATGAGGGCATGCACAAGCATTTTAGTAGATTAAGGGCAGAGGAAGGGACGGATTATGGCAATATGTTTGAGTTGGAGGCGACAGGAGGTGGCAAGAGTTTGGACGTGCGGTTTGATGGACAGGGCAGAGTCGAGAGTTACCGCGAGGCAGCGTATTTCAGGTGTGGGAGAGAGCGTGATGCCGCTTACCATGATAGATAGATCAGGTAGGGGGGATACGCGAGATGGAGGAAAGATGAGTTCGGTATTGTCTACATTGAGTTTTAGAAAGCGAGAGGTGAAGAAGGAGGATATGGCTGCTAGACACTTCGGGATTCTGGACAGCAGAGAGGTGACATCTGGGCCAGAGAGGTAGATCTGAGTGTCATCAGCATACAGGTGATACTGGAAGCCATGGGACTTTATGAGTTATCCTAGGCCAAGGGTATAGATGGAAAAAAGTAGGGGCCCCAGGCCAGAGCCTTGAGGGACTCCAACAGAGAGAGGGCGGAATGAGCCAATACAGTCTGCTGTGCCTGCGCAACGACCGCAGAGTTGCCCAGATCTTCCTTACTGATTACTGGGTGGCCACCCTGCTGGATCCCTGCTGCAAAGACAAAGTACCATTATTTGTTCCGTCACTGGAGCGGGATGGCAAAATGTGTGAATACAAGCACATGCTGGTAGAGGCACTACTGACGGCATTCCCACCTGACAGAAGAAACACAACGCAGAGGAGGAGGAAGTCGCCAACGCAGCTGTGGCACCACCTCAGAAGGGAGGGTTAACATGGCTAAAATGTGAAAAAAATTCATCAGCATGACACAGCATGCATCCAGCACCACCATCTGATACGGTCTATACAACCAGGTGCCAGTGTTATAACAACATGGTGGAAGAGTACATGTCTATGTCCACACGTCTGCATGTACTAAGTTTGGTCTGCCCATTTAACTTCTTGGTTTCCAAACTGGACACATGGCCTAGGCTTGGAAGTGCCGGCATGCCCCGTGGCAAGTGTAATGTTGGAACATTTGTTTATCAGAGCAGGGGATATCACACATAGGCGCATCCACCTGTCCAAAGCCAACGTGGCCACTCTCGCCTTCATTAAAAGAAACCAGGAGTGGAGTCCACAGGACTTGTCTTTGCCTTTGGCAAACCAGACAAAGGTACCATCTGCACCCAGACATTGTTATATTTTATTTGCCATTTGTTTTATTTTGGGGCCTTACCAAAAAGGAAGAGAAATAAAATCCACCAAAATAATGGCCTGCCTCTTCCACCTACACTGCAATGTCCACCTACATCTCCTCCTCCACTAGGACATCCGACTACTGTATCTACATTGTTCTTTTTTATTTTATACTATGTTCTTTTAAATGCTGTCCCTAAAAAAAAAAAAAAAATCCTCCAAAAAACTGTTGGATACCTCATCCCCTGCCTCTTCCACCTTCATCGCCACATTCGCCTCAAGCTCATCCACCTACTACACCTCCTCCTACATTTGGACCTATGCCTCTTTTTTCAAGATTATTATTACTTTTTATTCTCTGTTATTTTAAGTGATCTTACTATCCACATTCGTTTTCAGGGCTATTGTCCTGCTTACCCCCTTTTTGTTCTATTTTTCACCTTTACCGCTTACTACCCCCATTTTACCACGCGAAAGTACGAGACCACATTAACTGTGAGCTGGTCTCATTATGCTGGGAAGGGCCCAATAAAGATTTTACTTTTCAGCTTATTAATCAGTGAACAGCTGTCTGCTTTTTCTTTGCTGGTTATTAAAAAATGGGTGGACTCATCCAAAAAATTAATTGGGGCCCCCTCTATTTTTAATAACCAGCTACGGCAAAACAGACAGCTAAGGGCTGATATTAAAAAGCTGTGAAGGTCCATGGATATTGGCCCCTACCAACACTAATGAGACTAGTCCTCAGCCGCACGAGAAATGGAGCATCTATTAGGGTATATTTCCACTGTCAGGATGGCCGGCGGTATCGCCGCAGCGGCGAAGCCCCGCCCCCTTTCTGCGACGCGATCATGCCGGATGTGTTAACTCTTCACATCCGGGATGATCGCTCGCTCCCATAGGGCCCTGTGATATGCCTTGCGGGGACGCTGCGTCCCTGCAAGGTGTACGGACATGCTGCGATCTGAAAAGACGCGCAGCATGTCCGGAGTCGCAGGGCCGCCGCGTGCGGGTTTCCACGCATAGTGGAGACGGGATTTCATAAAATCCCCTCCACTATGCTGGAACATCTGGACGCTGCTTGTTTGACGCTGCAGCTCTGCGCAGTGTCAAACAAGCAGCGTTTCCTGACCGTGGAAACATACCCTAAGAAGCGCTAATTCTTGAGCATCGACTCAGCTCTTCCTGATTGCATGTGTGCAGTGGCAACTGGGGTAATATATACAGCTCTGGCCAAAATTAAGAAACCACCACATCAAAACCCTGCCATGGGCAGCCCATTCTCCAGACCTGAACCCCACTGGAAACCTCTGGAATGTAATCAAGAGGATGATGGATAGTCACAAGCCATCAAACAAAGAACTGCTTACATTTTTGTGCCAGGAGCAGTGTGAAACACTGCTGGAAAGCATGCCAAGATGCATGAAAGCTGTGATTAAAAATTATGGTTAGTACACAAAATATTAATTTCTGAATAGTGATGGGGTCGAGCAAATTGGAATACTCGGGTACTCAGCCAGAACAGCGAACCCAATATAAGTCTATGGGAGACCCAAGTACTTTTACTACGATCTCCCCCGGGGGTCCTTTTAAGGTCTAAAAATGATGGAAACACTGCTCAAAAGACACAGGAACATCATGGGGATCGCCCCTGAAAAAATTCCTGACTCCTAGTTCACAGCCTTAATAATTTTTTTCCGAGATTCATGCCATTTTTCCTGGTGCCACAAAAAACACATTAAAACGAAACCAAAATGGGTTTTGCTGGCCTGTAAGGCCAAATATTTAACCCCAGGCCGAAAATTTCCTCTCCCTCTTAGGCTGCCGTCACACAAGGAGTATTTGGTCAGTATTTTACATCAGTATTTGTAGCCAAAACCAGGAGTGGGTGATAAATGCAGAAGTGGTGACGTGTTTCTATGATACTTTTCCTCTATTTGTTCCACTCCTGGTTTTGGCTACAAATACTGATGTAAAATACTGACCAAATACTGCTAGTGTGACGGCAGCCTTAGGCTTAGTTCAGACGCAGCGTTTTTGAAGCGTTTTTCAACTTTAACATTGCTTTCAACCACTACAAATGCATTCACTGGGAAATGTCATTGTAACATTTAACTGGCCATGTGGTGTGTGACACATAAGCAGACCCATCTTGTTTCATTTATAAAGGAGGGACTCTTAAAGTCACAGAGCCTATTTTTACTGGCATCAGGCGGCATTAATCTTCTTAAAGGGCCAATATGAAACAGTGGGTCTCCTAAGCTGTTGTAGCCTATGCTGTGAGTGGATGGGCTGCCAAGAATTACGACGCACCACAGTACCCCTGTCATAAGATGTCCAGGGGGGACTCCTGAAAAAGTGTTGCATTGAATTCAAGGCCTGCCCTGCTACCAATTCATATGCACCCCAATAAGCCTTTGAACCCACATAGTGGATGGGCCCATGAAAATCCACTTCACAATATGCATTTTGTGCTCCGTACTCCTTTGTTTTACACATTGGCGGCAAGGCCAGCCCTGCTGCATAGTCATATGCACCCCATTAGGCCTTGGAACACACATACTGGATGTGCCCATGAAAATCCACTCGTATTTTTTATGGTATGATGGTTCCCTCTTTGCAGAATTATTTACAGGAAATTTGGCAATTGTGTTTGCCATGTTTTTAACACTAAGGTTCAGATACGGCTTTAAAAAAGTCTAATCCTAGCAATACAAAGCAATTTCATTGCAAACTACAAAAATCAAGGAATATTAAGATTGAATAGTGTGAGTGCGTACATTTTTGTATATGTTACCAATAACATACAAAAGTTAATGATTACATATAAGGATTACATAGATATACTGATTACGTGTATATATGAAGATTAACTTCATACAGTCTACTTAGATCATCACCAAGAGGCTTTTAAATATCATCCGTCTGGAATATCCGAGAAGCAACACCAAGACAGAGAACCCCTTTGAGATTACCTACACTGCATGGGCGTCCCCAATTATGCAGGTATCAGCACACTGTACATGTACAGGTACCCCAGTTTTGGTATCTGTCTTAGTCATGTTTCTCTGGTCTTATATAGTGATTTACACTATGTAGTAACTCTAGTTTCACCCAGACCTTCAAGTGACCAGCTTTCACGGGTGTATTAAACTGAGATATCATGGAGTCATGAGACGAGTGGCCATAAACCACTAGAAAATAAAAACCACAAGGATTTAGATCAAACCACCACAGGCAGAGTTTCAGTAAACCTTAATGTTTTACAACGACAAACAGCAAACATAGAGGCTTCAAACTGTTTCTGAAGTGAGAAAACAAACATTTATCAACATGGTGCATTATGAGCATTGTCTGTCACATTTGTAAATGTTTTACAAGACATGCAGCTATGTGATTGTCTGAATGCATTCGGTGTACAGTATTTCAATCTTGTTTACAAATCGCCATTTGTATATTCGCCATTTGTACATTTGAGGCAGCCAAAGTTATCGCTCTCAAGGAGAGAAACTAATATAGTGGACAAAGAAATATTTGTAATAAACTACTGAGCCAAACTAACATCATTGCATTATCAAATTTATATGAAGTGTATTGTGTCCAATTTACGCAACCAGGCAACACAAAAAGGAGCTTTTCCAGTGAGCTCTTTAAGGTACACAAATGTGAAGTGTTTGCTATCAAGGATGTGGTTTCACCAATGGGGGGTACCTTTCTTAAAAATATACTATTGCCATCACAGCCACCCATGCCCAAACTTCACGGGCCTATAACAATACAAAGCATGTTCACCCAGGTCATGTTGTCGGAGATAAGGAAGAGACATTGCAGGAGACAGTTAAGAATTAGGGCCAATGTAGTGGTGTGGGTCTCTGAGACTTGTAATGAAGTGCATGATCTGCCAAACAATTCCCCAAAGGGGGTACTGTCAAGGTGAAAAGATATATCTTCATACACTTTTTGTACTGTTGTATTCTTATACTGTGAAACAATAAGTTTTTCCCATCTGCTAGCTAATATAGATGTAATTGTATTTAAAATGGCTGCCAGTATTCACCTTTGCCCTACTTTTTGTCTCTGAGGAAAGAAGTATCATTTCTTCTTAAATTGAAACTTGAGGAATGTGAAGAAAGGAGGATTCGCCAGGAGACATCAGGACAAATCAGAAAGACTGAATACTAGACATATACTGCTTAAACCCCGCCCAATGCATTCCTTCTCCTAACACACAATATAGTACTGTGTATCCGGAAATAAACGCAGTTGCTGTGATCGTGGCCGATACTGGTAGACGCACGAGCATCAACTGAGATTGAACCAGCTATTTGTCTGACTCATTCTTACCCGGTACCAAATGCTCTGCTCATACTTTAATTTGGGATGACTGGTGAATGAGGGTTATTGTCGTGACGACCCCGACAGTACCTTTTTTAAAAGTACACTAGTGCCATCGCATGCCCCTAGCCCAAATATTAACGGCCTATAACAGTACTGAGCATGTTTACCCTGGTGATCTAGTGGCAGGAACATTTTAGATTGCAGGAGAGCAAGTTAAGAAGTCAGCCCAATGGAATGTCATGCCCAATTCCACAATGTGGGATCTTTTTAAAAAACTAAGAGTGCCATCACAGCCCCCTTGGCAGGGCCGGACTGGCCATCGGGCAGTTCTGGCAAATGCCAGAAGGGTCGGTGGCAGTAGTGGGCCACTCGAGTGTGCCGCTGTCAGCACACTCCCCCCGTTGTCGGCACACTCCCCCCGTTGTCAGCACACTCCCGGCCCCGCATTCAACTATACCGGCGTCATAGACACCGGTACAGTTGAATGCAATGATGGAGGAGAGAGCGTCTGCTGACGCTCCCTCTCCCATCATTCCCCGCTCTGCCTGCCGCTGACACTGTGGGTGCGCGATGACGTCATATCATCGCGCACCTGCTGTGTGACCGGGCGGGCAGACTGCAGCTGCTGAGACCGGAGCCAGGAGCAGCAGCGCGGGGCAAGAGGAAAGGTGAGTAGACTTTGTTTTTTTATTATTACATATCAATGGGTGATAACTGGATTGTAGGGGGGGGCTGGCTGCATTACATTCTATGGGGCAGTGCTGCATTACATGATTTTATGGGGCTGGGCTGCATTACATGATTCTATGGGGCAGTGCTGCATTACATGATTCTATGGGGCTGGGCTGCATTACATGATTCTATGGGGCAGTGCTGCATTACATGATTCTATGGGGCTGGGCTGCATTAAATTCTATGGGGCAGTGCTGCATTACAGGATTCTATGGGGCTGTGCTGCATTACATTCTATGGGGGCTGTGCTGCATTACATTCTATGGGGACTGAGCTGTAATGCTGGATACAGCTGTAATTATATGTTATATAGTCGTGTTACACTCCCCTCACTTCTTGTAACCTACAATTGTACAAAGATATTATACAGTCACCAGGCGACAAGTGGGCCTGTGTGACTTCAAATGCCAGGGCTGAATTTTAGTCCCAGTCCGGCCCTGCCCCTTGGCCAAAATGCACCGTACAGAGCACGTTCACCCTGGTGATCTATTGGCAGATACAGGACAGATTGCAGGCGACTGTCATGATTCCAATGGCAGGGAATCACCAAAAGGGCAAGCACAAAAATAGGACAAGCTCTAGGGTGATGGAACCTGAGCTGACCGCGATCCTGAACTTAACACAAACACTATCAGCAGCCGGGGAACGTACCTACGGGGACTCTAAACGTCTCGCGCCAGCCGGAGAACTAACTTCCCCTAGAAGATGAAAAGCAGACCTCTCTTGCCTCCTAGAGAAATACCCCAAAGGGATAGCAGCCCCCCACATATAATGACGGTGAATTAAGAGGAAGGCACATGCGCAGGTATGAAAACAGTTTTAGCAAAATGAGGCCCGCTAAAGCTAGATAGCAGAAGGATACAAAAGAGATCTAGGCGGTCAGCGAAAAACCCTTTCTTCAAAAAACCATCCTGAAATTACTGGGACCCATGTGCCAACTCATGGTACATGGGGAGTAATTTCAGCCCACTAGAGCAACCAGCAGCAAAGACTCATATGTATGCAAGCTGGACTAAAAACATGATAAGGCAGAACACAAAAAACAAGAAAATCAGAACTTAGCTTGTCCAGCAGATTATAGGAGCAGGTAGCAGAGGCAAACAGAGACACTCTGATTACATTGATAGCCGGCAAGGGAATGACAGGAAAGCTAGGTTAAATAGGAAACACCCAGCCTATGATGGACAGGTGGAAACCAGAGACCGCAACCCACCAAAGTCACCCAGTACCACTTGTAACCACCAGAGGGAGCCCAAAAAAAGAATCCACAACAGGCGACTGAGTTAAGAAGTAGGCCCAATGTAATGTCATGCCCAATTTCCCAATGTGTTGTCCTTTTTGGACTTAAAAAAATATTGCCAGCACAGCCCCTTTGCCCAAAATTCACTGGCCTATAACAGTACAGAGCACGTTCACCCTGGTGATCTACTGGCAGGTACAGGACAGTTTGCAGGAGACCGAGTTAAGAAGTAGGCCCAATGTAATGTCATGCCCAGTTCCCCAATGTGTTGTCCTTTTTAAAAAAAAATAAAAGAGTGCCATCAGAGCATCCTTGGCCAAAATGCACCGTACAGACCACGTTCACGCTGGTGATATATTGGTTCTGGAGGAGGAGGATTAGGATAAGGAGGAGGATAAGAACAAACAGACCAAATCTGTAAGCGTATACCCATGTTGGGTTGTGAAGAGGTGCATAAGAATACGCCTCCCCAAAAGAGAGAATGTATTTGAGGTTATGTTTTGCTGTTTTCACTTGGTGGTGTACAGAAGTCTTTCCCAATCCAGGCCTTGTTCATTTTTATAAGAGTCAGCCTGTCAGCATTTTCAGTTGACAGGCGGATGCGCTTTTCTGTTATAATTCCACCAGCGGCACTAAAAACCCTCTCTGACAGAACGCTAGCAGCAGGGCAGGCCAGGACCTCCAAGGTGTAGACAGCCAGTTCATGTCACGTGTCCAGCTTGGATACCCAATAATTCAAAGGCACATAGGAATCCCGGAGGATGTTTGCACGATCTGCAAGGTACTCCCTCACCATCTTCCCAAACATTGCACTTCTTGTGACCTGTGCCGCCACGATGGGAGTGTCTGAGAAAACTGTCCCAGAACTTGGCCATTGTTCCTCTGCCTGAGCTGGATTGTACTTCTGTCTCTCTCTTGCTTGGAGTCCTTGGTTGTACAACAAACTCTTGAAGTCTGCTGCCAGCGTTCTCACATGGGAATTTTCTAAGTAATTCCGCTACAAGGGCCCTGTGGTACTGCAAAATTTTAGTACACCTCTCTGCCTCAGGCAGAAGAGATTGAAAGTTCTCCTTGTAGCGTGGGTCTAGAAGTGTCACCAACCAGTAATGAGTGTCACCCAAAATTTTGATAATCCGAGGGTCACGTGAAATGCAGTGCAACTTAAAGTCAGCCATGCCTGCCAGACTGCTAACAGGCAAGACTTCCGTGTCCTCATCAACAGGACGACTGACGATGCTGTCCTCCTCCTCCTCCTCCCTGTCCTCAGGTCATCCCCACTGAACAGAAGCTAATACAGGTGTGTTTGTAGTACCATCTATAGCACATGAAAGTAGCTCCTGTTCTTCCTCCTCCTCCTGATTGCCTACCAATCCACGTTGAGAAGACATGAGGCTGGGCTGAGTGTAATCCCCCTGTATGTTTCCTTGCTCCATGTCCTCGTGCTCCGCCTGCAATGCATCCTCTTTGATTGTGAGCAGAGAGTTTTTCAGAATGCTGAGAAGCGGGATAGTGATGCTAATTATGGCATCATCGCCACTCACCATCTTAGTGCAGTCCTCAAAGTTTTGGAGGATGTTATATATGTCTGACATCCATGTCCACTCCTGAGGTCTTATGTGTGGAGTCTGACCTGAAATTCGACGGCCTTGTTAATGTTGGTAGTCAACAACGGCCCTCTTCTGCTCCTTTCCAAGATATGCAGCGTAGAGTTCCAGCGCGTGGGGATGGGGGACATCACACAATAGTCAGTGAGCTGGAATCTGAAAACGCTGCTGAAGCACGGCAAGGGCGGCTGAAGCTGTAGCTGACTTTCTAAAATGGTCAGACAGACAGCGTACTTTCACTAGCAGATCCGGCAGCTCCGGGTAGCTTTTCAGAAAACGTTGAACCAAGAGATTAAGCACATGGGCCAAGCAAGGTACGTGTGTGAGCTCACCTTGCCTCAGAGCCACCACCAGGTTTCGGCCATTGTCACACATGACCATGCCTGGCTGTAGGTTCAGCGGTGTCATCCAAACATCTGACTGCTCTTTCAGCGCTGTCCACAACTCTTCTGCATTGTGCGGTTTGTCACCTATGCAGATTATCTTCAGCACAGCCTGTTGCCGCTTGGCTGAGGCAGTGCTGCAGTGCTTCCAGCTTCTGACTGATGTGTTGATTTCAGAGATGGAGGATGAATAGGAGGAGGAGGTGCAGGAGCTGTAGACTGTGGGGGCAACCCTGATTGACATAGGGCCAGCAATCCTCAGCGTGGGGAGGATGTGTTCCATCTCAAGGTCCAACTGGGTCCGGCTTCCACTATGTTAACCCAGTGTGCCGTCATTGAGATGTACCGTCCCTGCCCACAAGCACTTGTCCACGTGTCCGTGGTTAGGTGGACTTTCCCGGTAACAGCATTGTTGAGGGCACGGGTAATGTTGTGGGACACATGCTGGTGTAATGCCGGTACGGCACACCGAGAGAAATAGTGGCGACTGGGGACCGAGTACCTTGGGATGACCGCCCCCATCAGGTTGCGGAATGCTTCCGTCTCAACAAGCCTAAAAGGCAGCATTTCTAGCACAAGCAGAAGAGAAATAATAGAATTGAGGACTGTGGCCTGTGGGGTGTTGGCTGGGTATTTCTGCTTGTGTTCCAAAGACTGGGTTATAGACAACTGAATGCTGTGCTGGGTCAAGGACGTGGACGGGCTTGCTGATGGTGCTGCTTGACTGTGGGCCACAAGAGGTGCAGGGCTAGAGGCATCTTCACATGCACGGTGTACTAGGGATTGGCTTCTATGCAAAACAGTGGAAGAAGCAGTGGTGTGACCAGCATGCAGTGGTCCTCGAGCCTGGGGTTCGGCCCACAAAGTCAGGTGCTTTGCTTGCATGTGCCTGATCATGCTGGTGGTCAGGCTGGTTGTTTTGCTACCCCTGCTGAAGCAGGCATGGCAGGTGCTGCAAATGGCCTGTTTAGGGTTATCGGCAGAGTCTTTAAAAAATAGCCAGACTCGGGAAGATCTCACAGGTGGAATGGCAACTTCACTCATGTTGGTGTTACAGGGAACGGATGCACGCCTTCTGTCTGTGGCCACCACACTGCTTCTTCCTGCCTGTTGGGGGATATGCCTCCTTCCCCATTTGTGCTGCTGTCCTCGCTACGCATGTCCTCCTGCCAGCTTGGGTCATTTACTATGACATCCACCACCTCGTCTTCCACATGTGCACCTTGCTCCTCCTCCTGACTTTCTAGAAATTAGGTCTCATCATGGTCCACCTCTTGTGACACTTTCCCACCATTGCCTTCGTGTGACTGGGGCTGGTCAAAGCTTTGGGCAGCTCTACATGCGATCTCATCTTTCCCCACTTCAAGTTGACCTGCAGAGATTTCTGAATCTTGAAATGGAAAACTGAACAGCTCTTCAGAGTGTCCAAGTGTGGGATCAGTTGTCTCAGGGTACTCGGCATGGTGGGAGGAAGGAGGATCAGGGTGAGGAATATCCTGGCCTCACTCACGGCTACTCAGACTTGACCGTGTGAAAGACAAGGTAGTGGTGGTGATGGCTAAGTGACTGGAAGCATTATCCGCTATCCAACCAACAACCGTTACACACTGCTCTGGCTTCAATAGTTGTGTGCTGCGGTACCCTAGAAACTGGGACAGGAATGTCGAGCGAGAAGATGTGGGTCTTTGTTGTTGCCCACTTTCACCTTGCCCACGGCCTCATCCTATGGATGCACCATCACGTCCACTTCCCCGTCCTTTGCCTCTTGCCTTAACCATTTTAAATGGACTACTGCACTATTTCAAATGCTCAACACAAATGTCTTTATTAGTAGCGAAATAATATGTGATCAGTATGCCTGCAAATCTATGATTTTTCAAACCCAAACACCAGGCAGGCCTCAGCCTGACCTAACAGACTGTATTCATGTTTTTTTTAAGTTAATTTATGCAAAATAGTGCTGTATTGAATTTGAGTATCACACAGCCAAAAAATAAGTACACCAGCCTCCAATGCCCAAACTTGGAGCACAGAGATATATGACGGCTGTAACGGAAACACCACACTGGCAAATCTGTAGCCTTTGAATTTTTTTGATACGAAATAGTGCTGTATAGAATTTGACTATCACACAGTCAAAAAATAAGTACACCGGCCTCCAATGACCAAACATGGAGCACGCAGATATATGAGGCCTTTTTCAGTGAATTTAAAACACCAAAAAAAAGGGAGCACAAGGGTCGCACAGACAACTATGCTACGTATGCCTGACAAACTATAACTTTTCAACAGGCCTCAGTATGACAGAACAGACTGTATTTTTTTTTGGGGGGGGGGGGGGATTTTTGAAAAAAAATGAAGGAAAAATAAATATATAGACAGTAAATAAGCTGCAGCTGCAGGCAGTTATGGAGCTTTGGGAGGGATGCAGTGGGAGCAATGGACGCACATACAGTGCCTGCTGGCCTTGCACTGATGTGGATATGCTATGCCCTGCCTACCTAGTGCTGCAATATCGGGACCCACAAATTAGCCCTAAAAAGGACTTTTGGTTTCTGAGGAGTTGTGGATGTAAGAGTTGCAGACCTACACTCTAAAACCACGATTCTGACCCTATCTCGGCAGCAGCTCTCCCTATTCTCGCTGAAACAGGAACAGAACGCGGCGAGCAGGGCGGCGCCAGGTCTCTTATACTCGGGATGATGCTGTGCGGCCCAGCCAAACACTGCACGACACAACAAAGATGGCTGCCACGTTTCATGGCCTGGCAGACAATCTCTGCACCATGATTGGGTCTCTAAAGTCCGCTAAAACTTCTGGGTGGAGACTGCAGTTACCGCCGAATAGTACCGGAAATGCTCGCTGCTCGCCGAGTACCCCGATACTCGGGCGAGTAACGAGTAGTGGCGAGCACGTTCACTTATCACTATTTCTGAACTCTTCCTGAGTTAAAAAATTAGTACTGTTGTTTCTAAATGATTATGAACTTGTTTTCTTTGCATTATTTGAGGTCTGAAAGCACTGTTTTTTTTTAATTTTGACCATTTTTCTTTGTTAGAAAAAAATACTAAATTTATTTCTTGAAAATTCTGAGACATGTCAGACGTTTATAGAATAAAAGAACAATTTACATTTTACTCAAAAATATACCTAGAAAGAGAAAAATCAGACAAACTGGACATTTTGCAGTGGTCTCTTAATTTTTGCCAGGGCTGTAAGTATAATTACAACTGTGATTTGTCAAAAATCACAGCTGACATCAAGCCCAGGGTTAGTAATAGAGAGGTGTCTATGAAACACCCCGTTTACTAACACTGTAAGTAAAAATAAAGAAACACATTAAAAACATGTACGGTAATTAAAATATAAAAACAGACACCCTCTTTCACCCATTTATCATCATCATCAAGGTCCCAAGACGATCCCCTGCTCCAATACATACAGAAGCCACAGTGACATCATAAAACGTGACTCCTCCCTGTATCCGCCGTACACACACTAAGGGGGGCATGGAAGCCGCCACCTCTGAGGTCACTGGAGATGACAGTTTGCGGTTATCACAGCACCCTCTGAGCTGTCAACTGTCACTTGAGGTGAACTCAAGGAGCACAGTGACCGGCAATACGCATAACCTGGCGGAAACATTGTAGTAGGTTGGATTGCCGGACTGCCCCCAGCGTGACACAGGGGCACTACAGTACGGAAGTCCGACAGTGAACCAGTGGGATCATTACAGTGCATCAGATTGGTGAATCACTGGTGGACTGCGCTGCCCACTAGACTTTGTTATATACAGCAAGCTAAAGCTAAGTGGGCAGAAGGACCTGGTGTTTTAGCTTACTAAGTCTGGTATTAACCCCTTAACGACCGCCGATACGCCTTTTAACGGCGGCCGCTAAGGGTACTTAAACCACAGCGCCGTTAATTAACGGCGCTGTGGAAAAAGTGAATAGCGCCCCCCAGAGTCGGATTTTCTCTGGGGTCTCGGTTGCCGAGGGTAGCCGAGACCCCAGAGAACATGATTCGGGGGGTTTTTACCGACCCCCGAGTTGCGATCGCCGGTAATTAACCGTTTACCGGCGGTCGCAACAAAAAAAAAAAAAACGCGATTTGCCGTTTAATTTCTCTGTCCTCCGATGTGATCGCACATCGGAGGACAGAGAAATGTGGTCCCCGATGGCCCCCAATAGCCCCCCAATACTTACCTACCTCCCCCGGTGCTCCTCGTGTCTCCCCATGGGCGCCGCCATCTTTTTTCCGGGAAAAAATGGCGGGCGCACGCGCAGTGCGCCCGCCGCCCGGCACCCGGATGTTCTTTGGGGTCTCGGCTGCCGGGGGTAGCCGAGACCCCAAAGAACATGATCGGGGTCGATTTGCACCGACCCCTGCTTTGCGATCGCCGCTAATTAACAGTTTACCGGCGACCGCAAAAAAAAAAAAAAAAAAAAAGCGATCAGTTATTTCTCTGTCCTCTGATGTGATCGCACATCAGAGGACAGAGAAATAGGGGGATTCGGGGACCCTAACATACTCACCCGGGGTCCCTGGGTCCTCTTCTGTCTTCTCCTGCCAGCCGGCTTTTTCATCATGGCGGGCGCATGCGCAGTGCGCCTGCCATCTGCTGCCATCTGCCGGCCGGCAGGAGAAGACAAGTTGGGGCTAAAATTAGGGTTAGGGTTAGGGTTAGAGTTAGGGTTAGGGTTAGGGTTGGGGCTAAATTTAGGGTTAGGGTTAGGCTACTTTCACACTAGCGTTTTTTGGCTTCCGTCGCAATGCGTCGTTGGAGAAAAAACGCATCCTGCAAAAGTGCTTGCAGGATGCGTTTTTTCTCCATTGGCTTGCATTAGCGACGCATTGCGACGGATTGCCACATGTCGCATCCGTCGTGCGACGGATGCGTCGTGCTTCGGCGGACCGTCGACACAAAAAAAACTACATGTAACTTTTTTGTGCGACGTGTCCCACATATTTCAGTGCCACGTGCCACGTATTTAAGTGACACGTGCCACGTATCAAAGTGCCACGTGCCACATATTTCAGTGCCACGTATCAAAGTGCCACGTGCCACGTATCAAAGTGCCACGTGCCACGTATCAAAGTGCCACGTGCCACGTATCAAAGTGCCACGTGCCACATATTTCAGTGCCACGTGCCACGTATCAAAGTGCCACGTGCCACGTATCAAAGTGCCACGTGCCACATCTTTCAGTGCCACGTGCCACGTATTTAAGTGACACGTGCCACGTATCAAAGTGCCACGTGCCACATATTTCAGTGCCACGTATCAAAGTGCCACGTGCCACGTATCAAAGTGCCACGTGCCACGTATCAAAGTGCCACGTGCCACGTATTTCAGTGCCACGTATTTAAGTGACACGTATCACGTATAAGTGCCACGTGTCACGTATTTAATTGCCACATATTTAAGTGCCACGTATCAAGATTTTCCATGGAGAACAGACACATCCAGAGATATGTCTGCTCTCCACGGCTGCAGCAACACACTGACAGGAGCCATAGTTCCTGTCGGTGTGTCACTGCGCATGCGCGAGCGAGTTTACCGGCGGTCATTGACCCCGGCACTCTCGCTTAACGGCAGTGCTGCGTGGGAAAGTTCAACGCAGCTGTACTGCTGTTAACCGAGACGCCGGAGTCATTGAACTCCGGAACAGTACGCGATACACTGCTAGGAGCTTCGCTCCTGGCAGTGTATCGCCGGAGAGCAGCCGATCGGCGTGGGACACTCGTTTTATGGATTCTGCGGACAGGGAGTATGAATTTGGTTTATTATTTTTGGATTTTTTCCTGGAGGATCGAGGGCTTCGCCTACAAGTGTGCTGTTGGTGAGTATATACTCTGTGTTATATGTTGTATGTACTGTGTGTCATGTATGTGTATTGTGTGTAGGTGTTTTGTGTAACTTTACAATTGTGCTAAGTCGCCGGACACAGGGACAACTCTCCCATCCTAATACCGGATGGGAGTAGTAGTCCCATACGGCGACTTAGCACAATGGTGGCACTAGCGTCGCATGGGGACACACACACGCACACACACGCACACACACACAAGGACTCCATGCTGCTTCACTGGGGGGCGGGGGCTTCCCTCTTCCTGTCCGACGTCACGTCCGGTCCTGGGTGTCAACCCCTCCGTACAAAGACGCCGACACCCAGGACAAAGGCGCTGTGTGTGGAAGGTAATATGGGGCCCTAGGGGGATACGCAGACACGCCGCTGCGTAAAGAATTGACATGTCAATTCTTTTTACGCCGGCGTGTTTGCAGACAAAAGCGCCGCGTTTTTTTGCGGTGTGTCTGAACGGCAAAGTGAATTTCTCATTCACTTTGCCGGCAGACGAAAATGACATTGCGCATTTTTGAAAAGCGCCCGCAAAATAGCGCTCAAAAATGCGCTATGTCTGAAAGTAGCCTAAGGCTTCTTTCACACTTGCGTCGGTACGGGGCGGTCGCAATGCGTCGGCCCGATGTACCGACGCACGTTGTGAAAATTGTGCACAACGTGGGCAGCGGATGCAGTTTTTCAACGCATCCGCTGCCCAGTCTATGTCCTGGGGAGGAGGGGGCAGAGTTACGGCCACGCATCCGCGGAAATGGCGGACGCGACGTACAAAAAAAAGGTTACATTGAACTTTTTTTGTGACGACGGGGGCTAAAGTTATGGTTAGGGTTGGGGCTAAAGTTAGGGTTGGGGCTAAAGTTAGGGTTAGAGTTGGGATTAGGGTTAGGGTTTGGATTAGGGTTGGGATTAGTGTTACGTTTGGGATTAGGGTTGGGATTAGGGTTAGGATTAGGGTTAGGGGTGTGTTGGATTTAGGGTTTTGATTAGGGTTATGGTTAGGGTTGAGATTAGGGCTGTTTTGGGGTTAGGGTTGTGATTATCGTTAGGGTTGTGATTAGGATTATGGATCGGGTTGAGATTAGGGTTAGGGCTGTGTTGGGGTTAGGGTTGGAGTTAGAATTGGGGGGTTTCCACTGTTTAGGTACATCAGGGGGTCTCCAAACACGACAGCCAATTTTGCGCTAAAAAAGTCAAATGGTACTCCCTCCCTTCTGAGCTCTGCCGTGCGCCCAAACAGTGGTTTACCCCCACATATGGGGCATCAGCGTACTCGGGATAAATTGGACAACAACTTTTGGGGTCCAATTTCTCCTGTTACCCTTGTGAAAATAAAAACTTGGGGGCTAAAAATCTTTTTTGTTGGAAAAAAATATATTTTTTTATTTTCACTACTCTGCATTATAAATTTCTGTGAAGCACTTGAGCTTTCAAAGTTCTCACCACATATCTAGATAAGTTCCTTAGGGGGTCTAGTTTCCAAAATTTGGTCACTTGTGGGGGTTTCTACTGTTTAGGTACATTAGGGGTCTGCAAACGCAACATAACGCCCGCAGACAATTCTATCAAAGTCTGCATTGCAAAATGGCGCTCCTTCCCTTCAGAGCTCTGCCGTGCGCCCAAACAGTGGTTTACCCCCACATATGGGGTACCAGCATACTCAGGACAAATTGGACAACAACTTTTGGGGTCCAATTTCTCTTGTTACCCTTGTGAAAATAAAAATTTGGGGGCTAAAAAAATCTTTTTTGTGGGAAAAAAAATATTTTTTATTTTCACTACTCTGCATTATAAACTTCTGTGAAGCACTTGGGCATTCAAAGTTCTCACCACATATCTAGATAAGTTCCTTGGGGGGTCTATTTTCCAAAATGGGGTCACTTGTTGGGGGTTTCTACTGTTTAGGTACATTAGGGGTCTGCAAAGGCAACATAACGCCCGCAGACAATTCTATCAAAGTCTGCATTCCAAAATGGCACTCCTTCCCTTCCGAGCTCTGCCATGCGCCCAAACAGTGGTTTACCCCCACATATGGGGTACCAGCATACTCAGGACAAATTGGACAACAACTTTTGGGGTCCAATTTCTCTTGTTACCCTTGTGAAAATAAAAACTTGGGGGCTAAAAAATCTTTATTGTTAAAAAATATATATTTTTTATTTTCACGACTCTGCATTATAAACTTCTGTGATGCACTTGGGCATTCAAAGTTCTCACTACACATCTAGATAAGTTCCATGGGGGGTCTAGTTTCCAAAATGGGGTCACTTTTGGGGGGTTTCTGCTGTTTAGGCACATCAGGGGCTCTCCAAACGCGACATGGCGTCCGATCTCAATTCCAGTCAATTTTGCATTGAAAAGTCAAATGGCGCTCCTTTGCTTCCGAGCTCAGCCATGCGCCCAAACAGTGGTTTACCCCCACATATGGGGTGTCGGCGTACTCAAGACAAATTGTACAACAGCTTCTGGGGTCCATTTTCTCCTGTTACCCTTGGTAAAATAAAAATTTGGAGGCAAAAAGATCATTTTTGTAGAAAAAATGCGATTTTTTTATTTTCACGGCTCTACGTTATAAACTTCTGTGAAGCACCTGGGGGTTTAAACTGCTCACCACACATCTAGATAAGTTCCTTAAGGGGTCTAGTTTCCAAAATGGTGTCATATGTGGGGGGTCTCTACTGTTTAGGCACATCAGCGGCTCTCCAAACGTGACATGGCGTCCGATCTCAATTCCAGCCAATTCTACATTGAAAAAGTAAAACGACACTCCTTCTCTTCCAAGCTCTGCGGTGCGCCCAAACAGTGGTTTACCCCCATATATGGGGTATCGACGTACTCAGGAGAAATTGCACAACAACTTTTGTGGTCTAATTTCTCCTGTTACCCTTGTGAAAATAAAAATTTGGGGGCAAAAAGATCATTTTTGTAGAAAAAATGAGATTTTTTATTTTCACGGCTCTACGTTATAAACTTCTGTGAAGCACTTGGGGGTTCAAAGTGCTCACCACACATCTAGATAAGTTCCTTGGGGGGTCTAGTTTCCAAAATGGTATCACTTGTGGGGGGTTTCCACTGTTTAGGCACATCAGGGACTCTCCAAACGCGACATGGCATCCGATCTCAATTCCAGCCAATTCTGCATTGAAAAAGTCAAACGGTGCTCCTTCACTTCCAAGCTCTGCGGTGCGCCCAAACAGTGGTTTACCTCCACATATGGGGTATCGACGTACTCAGGAGAAATTGCACAACAACTTTTGTGGTCTAATTTCTCCTGTTACCCTTGTGAAAATAAAAATTTTGGGGCAAAAAGATCATTTTTGTAGAAAAAATGAGATTTTTTATTTTCACGGCTCTACGTTATAAACTTCTGTGAAGCACTTGGGGGTTCAAAGTGCTCACCACACATCTAGATAAGTTCCTTGGGGGGTCTAGTTTCCAAAATGGTGTCACTTGTGGGGGGTTTCCACTGTTTAGGCACATCAGGGACTCTCCAAACGCGACATGGCATCCGATCTCAATTCCAGCCAATTCTGCATTGAAAAAGTCAAACGGTGCTCCTTCACTTCCAAGCTCTGCGGTGCGCCCAAACAGTGGTTTACCTCCACATATGGGGTATCGACGTACTCAGGAGAAATTGCACAACAACTTTTGTGGTCTAATTTCTCCTGTTACCCTTGTGAAAATAAGAATTTGTGGGCGAAAAAATCATTTTTGTGAAAACAAATGCGATTTTTTATTTTCACGGCTCTACGTTATAAACTTCTGTGAAGCACTTGGGGGTTCAAAGTGCTCACCACACATCTAGATAAGTTCCTTGGGGGGTCTAGTTTCCAAAATGGTGTCACTTGTGGGGGGTTTCCACTGTTTAGGCACATTAGGGGCTCTCCAAACGCGACATGGCGTCCGATCTCAATTCCAGCCAATTCTGCATTGAAACAGTCAAACGGTGCTCCTTCACTTCCAAGCTCTGCGGTGCGCCCAAACAGTGGTTTACCTCCACATATGGGGTATCGGCGTACTCAGGAAAAATTGCACAACAAAATTTGTGGTTAAATTTCTGTTTTTACACTTGTGAAAATTAAAAAAAATGGTTCTGAAGTAAAATGTTTGCAAAAAAAAGTAAAATGTTAATTTTTTTCTTCCACATTGTTTTAGTTCCTGTGAAGTACGTAAAGGGTTAATAAACTTCTTGAATGTGGTTTTGAGCAGCTTGAGGGGTGCAGTTTTTAGAATGGTGTCACACTTGGTTATTTTCTATCATATAGACCCCTCAAAATCACTTCAAAGGTGATGTGGTCCCTAAAAAAAACATGGTGTTGTAAAAATGAGAAATTGCTGGTCAACTTTTAACCCTTATAACTCCCTAACAAAAAAAAAAATTGTTTCCAAAATTGTGCTGATGTAAAGTAGACATGTGAGAAATGTTATTTATTAACTATTTTTTGTGACATATCTCTCTGATTTAAGGGCATAAAAATACAAAGTTTGAAAATTGCAAAATTTTAAAAATTTTCGCCATATTTCCATTTTTTTCATAAATAATCGCAAGTAATATCGAAGAAATGTTACCACTAACTTGAAGTACAACATGTCACGAAAAAACAATCTCAGAATCAGCGGGATCCGATAAAGCGTTCCAGAGTTATAACCTCATAAAGTGACACTGGTCAGAATTGTAAAAATTGGCTCGGTCATTAAGTACCAAATTGGCTCTGTCACTAAGGGGTTAAACCACTCCAAGGGACCTGGTCCTTTATCCCACTGGGATTTAGCTTTCTCACAGTGAGCAGGCTAAATCCAAGTTGGCAGAAGGACCTGGTCCTTTATCCTGCTAGGTCTAGTATTAAAACACTCAGAGGGACCTGGTCCTTTATCCCACTTGGATTTAGCTTTCTCACAGTGAGCAGGCTAAATCCAAGTCGGCCGAAGGACCTGGTCCATTTGGCCAATAATTATAGTATTAACCCCTTCACAACGCATGATGCAGTTACATCATATATCATAAAAATATCAGAAAAAGAAATATCGCGTTTGCTCCATTTAAAAAAAAATAAATTTGGAATTGACGTGATCAGAAAGGTCTGACCAATCAAAATGTAAAATAATCTGATCAGCAAACGGCATAACGAGAAAAAAACTAGAAATGCCATAATTACTTTTTTTTGGTCACCACAACATTGTAATAAAATGAAATAAGAGGTGATCAAAACATGGTATCCGCGCCAAAATGGTATCAATAAGAACGTCCCGCCAAAATAAAAAAAATTCACAACGGCGATGTGGATGGAAAAATAAATAAGTTATGGGAAGAAAAAAAAACGGAAAATCGCCCGAGGGTTAAAACACTCCTAGGTGCATGCATGGAAAAAATCTGTGGTTGTGTGATCTACAAAAATGATCACCAGTAAATAAAACGGGACGCGGATGAGATTGGTGCAGAATATTGTACACACTGGGATTACGGGGAAAATTCTTGCGTATAATTGTCACATATAAATAAAAGTGTAATCAGATGTCAGATCTAGTCTGCAGCTCAATATAACTGCAAAAAATCACAAGACAAGATTCATATATATCTATATACAATAAGGGTCCTTCTATCTACTGGGATTTAGCATTCTTATATAGAGCAGGCTAAATCCAAGTCGGCTAAAGGACCTGGTCCCTCTGTCGACTGGGAAATAGCCGACTCTGTGTGAGAAAGCTAAATCCCAGTGCACAGAAGGACCTGGGCCTTTAGCCGACTGGGATTTAGCTTTCTCACAGAGAGCAGGCTATTTCCAAGTCGGCAGAAGGACCTGGTCCATTTGGCCAATAATTATAGTATTGACCCCTTCACAACACATGATGCAGTTAGGCTACGTTCACATTTGCGTTGTGCGCCGCAGCGCACAACGCAAACAAAAACGCGGCAAAACGCACGCTAAAACGCTGCGTTTTGCGCCGCATGTGTCCTTTTTGGCCGAAAGTTGGACGCAAAAAAAATGCAACTTGAAGCGTTTCTTGCATCCAACGCTTGCGGCCATGCGGCGCAAAACGCAGCACAACGCATGTCCATGCGCCCCCATGTTAAATATAGGGGCGCATGACGCATGTGGCGCCGCTGCGGCGCCCGACGCTGCGGCGCGGACCACAAATGTGAACGTAGCCTTACATCATATATCATAAAAATATCAGAAAAAAAAATATCGCTTTTGCTCCATTTAAAAAAATAAATAAATTTGGAATTGACGTGATCAGAAAGGTCTGACCAATCAAAATGTAAAATAATCTGATCAGCAAACGGCATAACGAGAAAAAAAACGCCATAATTACGTTTTTTTTGGTCGCAGCAACATTGCAATAAAATGAAATAAGAGGTGATCAAAACATGGTATCCGCGCCAAAATGGTATCAATAAGAATGTCCCGCCAAAATAACAAAAAAATCCCAATGGCGATGTGGATGGAAAAATAAGTTATGGGAAGGAAATTAAAAAAAAAAAAACGGAAAATTGCCCGAGGGTTAAAACACTCCTAGGTGCATGCATGGAAAAAAATCTGTGGTTGTGGATCTACAAAAATGATCACCAGTAAATAAAACGGGGCGAGGATGAGATTGGCGCAGAATATTGTACACACTGGGATTAAGGGGAAAATTTGTGTGTATAATTGTCACATATAAATAAAAGTGTAATCAGATGTCATATCCAGGCTGCAGCTCAATATAACTGCAAAAAATCACATGACAGTATTCATATCTATCTATACACAATAAGGGTCCTTCTATCTGCTGGGATTTAGCATTCTTATATAGAGCAGGCTAAATCCAAGTCGGCTAAAGGACCTGGTCCCTCTGCCGACTTGGAAATAGCCGGCTCTGTGTGAGAAAGCTAAATCCCAGTGCACAGAAGGACCTGGTCCTTTAGCCGACTGGGATTTAGCTTTCTCACACAGAGCCGGCTATTTCCAAGTCGGCAGAGGGACCAGGTCCTTTAGCCGACTTGGATTTAGCCACAACCGTTACTGGACGCGGCCATGTTGGTAGCGTCTAGAATGGAGTTGATTCCTTGAGGGGGAGGAGTGATTCCTTGGAATCATCATATCATCGGAAGGGGCGGGGCCTCCTTTAGTCCAATGACGAGCCGATAGCAGGAAGCTGCGTTTTGCGGAGCCTGCTGCCTGGAGAGAGACGCAGGAAAGGAGGTGCTGCACCATGGAGCAGCCGTACGAGATTACCGAGGGGCCGCAGCATGGAGCCTTGTGAGGAGAGGACCTGCACCATGCAGCCGTGTGAGGAGAGGACTCAGGGGCTGCTCCATGGACCCTTGTACAAGGGAATGAGGACGCAGGATTCGGTGTGCGTGCTCTGAAGTTGTAATTTGTGAGGGGGGAGCATGAGGTATGTAGAGGGGCATCCAGGGGGCTGGTGTGATGGGGTATGTAGATAGGCATCCAGAGGGCTAGTGTGAGGGGGCGGCATGGGGTATGCATCCTCATTCCCTTGTACAAGGGTCCATGTGCAGCAGTGGCGTAACTACAAAGTTATGGGCCCCGGTGCGAACTTCCAAATGGGGCCCCCCCCGCCATAAAATTCAATGTAAGCCCCATAGAATACAATGCAGCCCCCCCCTCATAGTATAATGCAGCCCCTCCATACAGGGGCAGTGACAAAGACACGAGCAAATGGTGACGAGGGGGCAGAGGAGAGGGAACAAGGGGGCAAGGAAGACAGGCACTAGGGGACACATGGGGGCTAGGAGGCAGGGGAGAAGGATACAAGGGGTCTAGTGGGCAAGGGAGACTGACACAAGTGGGCAAGGGAGACTGACACAAAGGGCACACGGGGACTAGTGGACAAGAGAGACTGGCACACGGGGACACGGACTAGTGGGCAAGGGAGACTCACACACGGGGAATAGTGGGCAAGGGAGACTGATACAAGGGGACTAGTGGGCAATGGAGACTGACACACGGGGACAAGGGACAAGCACAAGGGGACAAGGGAGACAGGCACAAGGGGACACATAGGGACTAGTGAGCAAGAGACTGACACAAGGGGACAAGGGATACAAGCACAAGGGGACACACAGGGACAAGTGGGAAAGGGAGACTGACACACAGGGACTAGTGGGCAAAGGAGACTGACACAAGCACAAGGGGACAAAGGAGACTGACAGAAGCACAAGGGGACATAGGAGACAGGCACATGGGGACACACAGGGACTAATGGGCAAGGGAGACTGGCACACGGGGACACAAGCATAAGGGAGACAGGCTCAAGGGGACACACAGGGACTAATGGGCAAGGGAGACTGGCACACGGGGACAAGGGACACAAGCATAAGGGGACAAGGGAGACAGGCACATGGGGACACACAGGGACTAATGGGCAAGGGAGACTGGCACATGGGGACACAAGCATAAGGGAGACAGGCTCAAGGGGACTCACGGCCCCCTGACCTGCCAGAGCCGCTTGCAGCTGCGACCGTAGTAGTTACGCCGCTGCCTCACACACACACATACTACAGATATCACACACACACTACAGATATCACACACACACATCATACTACAGATATCACACACACATCATATTACAGATATCACACACATACTACAGTTTTTACTCTTCGCCACGACAGCACCCTACTGGAGAGAGGGATCCGCCCCGCAGGAACAGGAAACCTATTGAGAAATAAATGGGGGCGGTCCGCCTCTCCTCCTCAGTTTAGGTTTCCTGTTCCTGCGGGAACGACAGGACTCTTACTGAGAAGACATACCTGGGCTTGCATGCCGCCTGCGCAGTATCCGTGAGAACGGCAGGGGCTGCGGCTCAGAAGCAGCGTCGGGGGAGTTCCGTTAGACGGCTCCCCCCTCGTCTGATGGAGCGGGCAGACGGCCGGGTCCGGGAAAGGCCGACCGGCGTCCTTCCCAGCGTGCGGTACGGCAGCAGGAGCCGGGTAAGGTGACCTTCCAGCGGCCGGCGTGGAATCCCGGGCCGCGCGTGCGCCGACCGCCGCACATACAGGCTACCCCGGAAGTGGTTCTTGGACTTCCGGGGCGCCTAGGCCGGATCCAGGGCGGGGGAGCCGGCACTGATCTGCGCATGCGCGAGAAAAAAAAAAAAAAAAAACGTTTTGGCGCTCTATTTAAAGCGCTCACTAACGCTGAATCGGCGATGCAGAGATGTCATCCCCAGGTGCCATGGACCCTACAACCGGAGTTCCAGTACCCCCCGCCAAAGATCACGCCAGAGGATCCTCGGACACCGCTCGTAAAAGCGACGGTTCCAGAACAGGATCTCGGCCTTCTGATCCGGTATTATTTGCTTCACTGGGTGAGTTGTGAACTCTACCTATTAAGCTAACGCTGTCTCCCTATCTCTCTCTTTTCCCTTTCTCTCTCTACTTACACGCTTAGAGCAAAAAACGACAAAAAACGAAGCACAGGGAATGTGCCTTGTGTAACCAGCCCCTCCCTGACTCATACCCCAAAAAACTTTGTGAGGACTGTTTAAAAGAAACACAGGGAGCAGCAGTGTCCATTACGGACCTACGGGCCATTATTAGAGAAGAACTAAAAAATATGACCCAGGAAAAACCGCGTAGTTCTAAATCTAAAACGCCAACACTTGTGTCAGACTCCGACAGTGACCAACCGATACTGTCAGATGCCTCCCTATCATCATGTCCAGCGTCATCATCCTCATCAGAGATTGAGGGACGCTCATGTTTCCCCTTGGACAGTGTGGACAACTTGGTAAAATCTATTCGAAATACCATGGGGTGTGAGGAGTCTAAGGGTGCGCAAACCGCGCAAGAAATAATGTTCGCGGGTTTGGCAGACAGAAAGAGGAGATGTTTTCCGGTTATTCCAGCAGTGAAAACATTGATTAAAAGAGAGTGGGAGAAGCAAGATCAGAGAGGCTTTCTACCCTCAGCCTCAAAACGCAAATATCCGTTTAGTGACGAGGAGCTTCTTACTTGGACCAAAGTCCCTAAGGTCGACGCAGCTGTAGCCTCTACCTCCAAACAATCCACTCTACCTGTGGAGGATGCGGGACTATTGGTCGATCCTTTGGATCGTAAGGCTGAATCATCCCTTAAACGTTCCTGGGAAGCGGCTACAGGGATATTCAAACCTGCAGTAGCCAGCACTTGCGCGGCCCGGTCAATGATCATCTGGATTGATCAGTTAGACCAGCAAATTGAAAAGAAAAGCTCGAGGGAAAAACTAAGAGCAGCCATCCCTTTAATACGAGGAGCAGCGGCCTTTCTGGCAGACGCCTCCGCCGACTCACTCCGTTTAGCAGCAAGATCTGCGGGCCTTGTAAATAACGCAAGAAGAGCCCTATGGATGAAGAGTTGGAAAGGGGACGCGCAATCTAAGTCTAAAATATGCGCAATCCCATGTGAGGGTGAGTACCTCTTTGGTAAAACCTTAGATGAGATACTCAAAAAGGCAAAGGACAGGAAGAAAGCTTTTCCTGAAACCTCTATTCCGTTTTACAGGAGAGCCTTTAAAAGGAGGCCGTTTGGCAAAAGGAGGCAAACGGATAGGTCTACAACATGGACCCCTAAAGACGACAAGCAGAGAGGTACCATGTTTAGAAGACCCAACCCCCCAAAAGACAAATACTGAGGACATACCAGTTGGGGGCAGACTTAAATTTTTCACCACCCAATGGGAGAAGATAACATCTAGCTCGTGGGTTTTAAATATCGTCCGAGATGGAATTAAATTAAAATTCTCTCGTGTACCCCACGAGTCTTATATTATAACAACTCTCAGCTCGCCTATACAGCAACAGGCTTTAGAGCTTGAAATTCAAACCCTAATATCAAAACGGGTCCTAGTCCAAGTGCCAGTGGGACAGGAGGGTAGGGGATTCTATTCTCCCCTATTCTTAATCTCTAAGCCCGATGGTTCTTTCAGAACCATCATAAACCTTAAAAAACTCAATTCATTCATTGAAAATTATACATTTAAAATGGAGTCCATTAGGTCCACCATAAAACTCCTCTTCCCAAACTGTATGATGGGGGGCATTGATCTAAAGGATGCTTACTATCATCTCCCCATTCATAACAGATACCAAAAATTCCTCAGAGTGGCGGTAAAAATCAACAACGAGGTTCGTCACTTCCAGTATGCGGCCTTACCCTTCGGCCTCTCAACAGCGCCGAGGATCTTCACCAAGATAATGCTAGAGGTGATGGCATACCTACGCCAGAAGGAAACTTTGATTGTGCCCTATCTGGATGACTTTTTGGTAATAGGAAATTCAGTTACTCAATGTGCCGATCGTTTGGCTCACGCAATTTCCTCTCTACAGGACCTGGGCTGGATAATCAATACCGACAAATCCAGACTCACTCCGCTTTCCCGTCAGGCGTTTTTGGGGTTCCAGTTAGACTCCATATCCCAAAAGTGTCTCCTGCCGCAGGTAAAAATCCTACTGATCAGACACAAAGTCCTAGCCGCAATAACTAATCCTCGTATATCCCTAAGACAAGCTATGTCGTTACTAGGGTCTCTTATCTCTTGTATACCAGCAGTGAGATGGGCTCAACACCACACTCGAGTCCTACAACATCAAATTTTACAAGAGGATAGACGGTTATTTGGTCACCTAAATACAAAAATAACCTTATCTCAGGAGGTTTTAACTTCCTTAGAGTGGTGGCTAGACTCAAACCATTTGTTGAGTGGGGTTCCATGGGTAATAACGCCATCTCACACCATAACCACTGACGCCAGTCCTCATGGATGGGGCGCTCATATGGGGAACGATTATTGCCAGGGTTTATGGAGCAGGGAAGAAAATTGCAGCTCCTCTAACTTTAAAGAACTGAATGCTGTAAAATACGCCTTATACCATTTCCTCCCACAGATTCGGGGGAAAGACGTCAGAGTCCTGTCCGACAACACCACCACGGTGGCGTATCTAAATCGGCAAGGAGGTACGCGATCAGAGACTCTGATGTCTTCTGCTACGGAAATCTTAAATCTAGCAGAAAGTCACCTAACATCCCTTACTGCATTGCACATAAGGGGAGCAAGCAATCAGCAGGCGGACTTCTTAAGCAGACACACCCTGAGGCAAGGAGAGTGGTGTCTAAACCAGCAGATATTTCTGGACATAATATCTCTTTGGGGCCGTCCTCAGATAGATCTCTTCGCCACAAGGAAAAACAGAAAAGTCCGGAGATTTGCTTCTCTATCTCCAGCGGATCATCCGGACATTCTGGACGCTCTCCAAGCCCCTTGGCAGTTCAGTCTGGCGTACGCGTTTCCTCCGATCATATTGCTTCCTCAAGTTATACGCAAAATCAGGGAAGAAGAGGCGAGAGTTGTACTGATAGCTCCATTCTGGCCCAAGAGACCATGGTTCTCATGGTTACAGACCATGTCGGTCTCAGATCCTTGGGTCCTCCCCTCAACGCCCAACCTTCTCTTCCAGGGTCCGTTTTTCCACCCTCAGGTGGACAATCTACACCTGACGGCCTGGAACTTGAGAGGCAGATGTTAAGATCGAGAGGATTCTCGGGGGGTTTAATTGATACGCTTCTCCATAGTAGAAAACCCTCCACCACAAAAATCTATACAAGAGTATGGAGAAAATTTTTTCAATTCCATACATCTACCGACACATCAGAAATTCCGATACATTCTATCCTGGAGTTTCTTCAAAAAGGGAGAGAACTAGGTCTAACTGTAAACACCTTAAAGGTTCATGTTTCAGCGCTAGGAGCCCTCTATGGCCATAACATCGCGGGGGATAGATGGGTATCCAGATTTATTACGGCCTGCGAAAGAATGAATCCAGTTAACATACCTAGGATTCCACTCTGGGATTTAAATTTAGTCTTACAAGCCCTAACAGACTCTCCATTCGAGCCAATAGACTCAATACCAATTAAATGTCTATCACTAAAAACGGCCCTCTTGGTAGCACTGACTTCAGCTAGGAGAATCAGTGACATCCAAGCACTCTCTATAGATCCACCTTTTTTGTTAACCTTTCAGGATAAGCTAATTCTTAAACCAGACCCTTCCTACCTGCCCAAAGTAGCAAAAAAATTCCACAGGTCACAAGAAATAATCTTGCCCACTTTCTTCAGTAATCCATCCACTCCTGAAGAACAAAAATATCACACTCTAGACGTTAAAAGAGTAGTGTTAAAATACATTGAAAAGACCAGCAGCTGGCGACAGAGTAGGGCTCTGTTTATTTCCTTCCAGGGCGTCAAGAAGGGTCATGGAGTAACAAAAAGCACCTTATCCCGGTGGATCAGAGAGGCTATCAGACTGGCTTACTCCGCGAGGAAAGAAAACCCTCCGGAAGGCATAACGGCACACTCTACCAGAGCGATGGCATCCTCCTGGGCAGAGAGGGGAGACGTCCCGATTGAAACTATATGTAAGGCGGCAACGTGGTCAAACCCTTCTACATTTTATAACCACTATAGGCTAGACCTATCGTCAACTTCTGACCTAGACTTTGGCAGGACTGTCCTCAGCACGGTGGTCCCCTCCCTAGGTGATGGTCTCTGAAAGATCTCCAGTAGGGTGCTGTCGTGGCGAAGAGTAAAAAGCCGGATTACTCACCGGTAATGCTCTTTTAGTGAGTCCACGACAGCACCCTCTTACATCCCTCCCTAGATTAATATAATACATATTATTTGAGTAAAATCCTTTTAATCATAAGCAAATAAGTTTAAACAATGAAATAAATGATATTTGCCTAATACTGGCGGTCCTCCGGGTACTCTGAAATCAAAACTGAGGAGGAGAGGCGGACCGCCCCCATTTATTTCTCAATAGGTTTCCTGTTCCTGCGGGGCGGATCCCTCTCTCCAGTAGGGTGCTGTCGTGGACTCACTAAAAGAGCATTACCGGTGAGTAATCCGGCTTATCACACACACACACACTACAGATATCACACACACACACACACACACACACACTACAGATACCACACACACACACACATACACACACTACAGATATCACACACACACACATCATACTACAGATATCACACACATACTACAGTTATCAGACACACACTACAGATACCACACACACACACACACACACACCAGAGATACCAGCTCATATACACAACTCACAATCTCCTCTCTGGTACAGGGGTGGCTGATGTAAACCGGCTGCAGCTCCTCAGCTTCTCCTGACTAAGGCTAGTTTCACACTAGCGTCGGGAACAACCCGTCGCTGTGCGTCGGGCCGACGTTCCCGACGCTAGTGTGGTCTCCGCCGCACAACGGGGGCAGCGGATGCATTTTTCCCACGCATCCGCTGCCCCATTGTGAGGTGCGGGGAAGTGCGGGGAGGTGGGGGCGGAGTTCCGGCTGCGCATGCGCGGTCGGAAAAAGTGGACCGTCGGGAGCAAAAAACGTTACATGTAAGGTTTTTTTCTCCCGACGGTCCACTACCACACGCCCAAGCGTCGCAAAACGGACGCGACGTTTGGCAATGCGTCGCAAATGCGTCGCTAATGTTAGTCTATGACGAAAAAACGTATCCAGCAAGAACTTTTGCTGGATGCGTATTTTCGGCAAAACTACGCATTTGCGGCGTATTGCAGTTAACGCTAGTGTGAAACTAGCCTAAAGCGGCTCTGTCCCGCACCTCCCCCCTGCTCTCGCCTTCTGTCCCGGGGTTATTTTGGCTTTCTCTTAAAGGGAACCTGTCACCCCGTTTTTTCCGTATGAGATAAAAATACTGTTAAATAGGGCCTGAGCTGTGCATTGCAATAGTGTATTTTGTGGACCCCGATTCCCCACCTATGCTGCCGAAATACGTTACCAAAGTAGTCGTTTTCGCCTGTCAATCAGGCTGGTCTGGTCAGATGGGCGTAGTGTCTTCCCCCAGATCTTGCTTAGTTTTCCGTTGGTGGCGTAGTGGTGTGCACATGCCCAAGGTCCCGAATCCACTGCACAGGGGAGTGAAAATAGCGTGATGTGCGACATTTCATTGGTGATCGGTGGGGGCGGCCATCTTCCTTTGGCCGCGCGTGCGCAGAAGCGGCGCTCTGCTGGCCGCGGCTTCAGGAAAATGGCCGCAGGATGCCGCGCGTGCCCAGATGGAGATCGCGGCGGCCATTTTCCTGAAGCAGAGATGCGACACCTCGTACACACCCGACTCCGCTCCGTACACCCCCGACTCCGCTCCGTACACCTCGTACACACACGGCTCCGCTCCGTACACCTCGTACACACACGGCTCCGCTCCGTACACCTCGTACACACACGGCTCCGCTCCGTACACCTCGTACACACACGGCTCCGCTCCGTACACCTCGTACACACACGGCTCCGCTCCGTACACCTCGTACACACACGGCTCCGCTCCGTACACCTCGTACACACACGGCTCCGCTCCGTACACCTCGTACACACACGGCTCCGCTCCGTACACCTCGTACACACACGGCTCCGCTCCGTACACCTCGTACACACACGGCTCCGCTCCGTACACCTCGTACACACACGGCTCCGCTCCGTACACCTCGTACACACCCGGCTCTGCTCCGTACACCTCATACACACCCGGCTCTGCTCCGTACACCTCATACACACCCGGCTCCGCTCCGTACACCTCATGCACACCCAGCTCTGCTCCGTACACCTCATACACACCCGGCTCCGCTCCGTACACCTCATACACACACTGCTCTGCTACATCCACACAAACCCCTCCTGACCTCACACAAAAGCTTACCCTCCTCCAGCATGATGACAACCAGCACTGCACTACTGTCCTGCACTACACGGAAGCCCTTGATCATGTGACTCCAACTCCTCCCCTCCTGTGACCTCATCACAGGTCCTGTGCGCACAGAGCAGTGGCAGCTATAGTAGTGGTGTGCGGCTCTCTGCGGTGGAGGGGCTCTGCTGCGGGTCAAGTGCAGTCCCACCCGTGATCGCGAGTGCACGCGCAGCAGGGCCTGTAAGGAAGAATTATTTAAAGGGCCGGCGGCCCATTTTGTAGCTTAGAGTTCTTAGGAGCCCGCCCAGTCTGCTGGACTGGGTGGGCCCCTAAGCACTGCGGGCCCCGTCGCAATTGCGACCCCTGCGACCGTGGTAGTTACGCCCCTGATGTGCAGCCCCTGAGTCCTCTCCTCACAAGGCTCCATGCTGCAGGTCCTCTCCTCGCACGGCTCCATGCTGCAGCCCCTCGGTCCTCTCTAGCTGTGGGACTGGTTTAAGGGGGCATGGGGTATGAAGAGGGGCATCCAGGGAGCTGGTGTGAGGGGGCATGGGGTATGTAGAGGGGCATCCAGGGAGCTGGTGTGAGGGGGCATGGGGTATGTAGAGGGGCATCCAGGGAGCTGGTGTGAGGGGGCATGGGGTATGAAGAGGGGCATCCAGGGGGCTGGTGTGAGGGGGCATGGGGTATGTAGAGGGGCATCCAGGGAGCTGGTGTGAGGGGGCATGGGGTATGTAGAGGGGCATCCAGGGAGCTGGTGTGAGGGGGCATGGGGTATGTAGAGGGGCATCCAGGGAGCTGGTGTGAGGGGGCATGGGGTATGTAGAGGGGCATCCAGGGAGCTGGTGTGAGGGGGCATGGGGTATGAAGAGGGGCATCCAGGGGGCTGTGTGAGGGGGCATGGGGTATGTAGAGGGGCATCCAGGGGGCTGTGTGAGGGGGATATGCAGAGGGGCATAATGTAGCCCCCTGGATGCCCCTCTACATACCCCATGCCCCCTCACACCAGCTCCCTGGATGCCCGTCTACATACCTCATGCCCCCTCACACCAGCCCCCTGGATGCTCCTCTACATACCCCATGCCCCCTCACACCAGCCTCCTGGATGCTCCTCTACATACCCCATGCCTCCTCACACAGCCCCCTGGATGTCCCTCTACATACACCATGCCTCCTCACACAGCCCCCTGGATGTCCCTCTACATACACCATGCCCCCTCACACGAGCCCCCGGGATGCCCCCTCACACGAGCCCCCGGGATGCCCCTCTACATACCTCATGCCTCCTCACACCAGCCACACAGACCCCTGGTTGCCCCTCTACATACCCCATGCCCCCTCACACCAGCCCCTTCTACATACCTCATGCTCCCTCCAAATTACAACTTCAGAGCACGCACACAGATTCCTGCGTCCTCATTCCCTTGTACAAGGGTCCATGTGCAGCCCCTGAGTCCTCACTGCTGCATGGTGCAGGTCCTCTCCTTACAAGGCTCTATGGTGCAGCTCCTCAGTCCTCTCCTCGCACAGCTCCATGGTGCAGCCCCTCGGTCCTCTCCTCGCACAGCTCCAGGGTGCACCCCTCGGTCCTCTCCTCGCACGGCTCCATGATGCAGCCCCTCGGTCCTCCAGCTGTGTGACTGGTTTAAGGGGGCATGGGGTATGAAGAGGGGCATCCAGGGGGCTGTGTGAGGGGGCATGGGATATGTAGTGGGGCATCTCTGGCAGACGGCCAATCAGTTTACTTTTTTATCTCAGCCAAAGTTTACGCCAATGCCCCAAGTGCAGCACCTTCAGTATGCAAGCCCCCAAAGAACCCCTCCACTGCCCAGGATTTGAGCACACTATCCCTTCCTGAAAGGGTCTCTGCTCTGTTTACTGCCGTCTCTGATCTTGCCAAGGTGTCCCGATCTTTGCTGTCTGTGATGCATCGATTGGAGGTGCAGGAGACAGGCTTCACTGGTCAACGGAGGGTGGGGACAAAGCTGAGGCCCTGGAACTGCGGGGGGAGGGGGGTGCGGTGGAGGCTGCCATTTTCCATATGCCTGCCTTCATTCCCAAGGTGCAACTTGACCTCTAGAGTCAAGACTTCCAGAAAAAGGCTGTGGAGGCTGATCGAGATCTGCGGCAATTTTCTGGAAGTCTGGACACTAGAGGCTGAATTGCAGCCTGGCAATGCAGTCAGGCAAAAGAAAAATGCCACTCCCCCGCAGGTCCAGGGCCTCAGCTTTGCCCCCACCCTCTGTGGTTCTGTGAAATTTACCAAGAGGGGTTGTGTTGGTGGAGCAGTGATGCAGGCATCACAGCTCCACCACCACAACACCCCCCCTCGGTAAGCTTATTTTTTTTTTAATCATTCAGATTATAAGATGCACCCTGTTTTCACCCCAATTTGGGGGGAAAAAAGTGTGTCTTAGGGTATGTGCACACGTTGCAGATTTGCCTGTGAAATTTTCTGTGCAGATTCTGCATCTCTTGGCAGAAAAGCCAGTTAAAAATCCGTGAGGATTTGATGCTGATTTTCATGTGTGGTTTTTTTTTTCCCATGCGGATTTGTGTGCGTTTTTGTAAGCTAAATAAAGATCTAGTATTTAACCAAAAAAAAAAGAATTGTGATGTCATTTCTTGTTCAACCTCTTCTTTTACATACTCCATTGAAGAATGTTTACACACACATGTAGATAATAGATATATATAGATAATATCAAGCCCAATGTTTAGTAATTAACATAATAAAAAGGTACATAGTTAAATAAAGACACACAAAATCTGCGCTAGGCCGGGATCACACTTGTGAGAAAATCGCACGAGTCTCGCACCTCAATATCCGGCACTGCCGCCGGCACTCCGGACCGCAGCGTTCAGATATATATAGATATATATATAGATATAGAGAGAGAGATAGATATATTATTATACATGCAGCCGCACACTCCAGGCCCAAGTGCTGACGTTAGGGCCGGGTATTGAGGTGCGAGACTCATGCGCGAGTTTCTTGTAAGTGTGACCCTGGCCTTATACGCAATATCTGTTTAAAAAAATGGTGTGGGCTCCTGCACAATTTTCTGCGCCAGAGAGGGAAAGCCAGTTACTTGGGGCTGATGTTTATAGCCTGGGAAGTGGTTAATACCCATGGGTCTTCCCAGGCAATGAATCTCAGCCCGCAGCTGTATATTTAGCCTTTACTGGCTATTAAAATAGGGGGACCTCCCCCCAAAAAGCAAAACAACCTGGGGTTCCCCTTTAATTAATAGCCAGAAAAGGCTATGCAGACAGCTGCGGGCTGATATTCATAGCCTAGGAAGGGGCCATGGATATTGTAACCCTCCCCACCGACTACAAACACCAGCTCACAGCCGCCCCCAGAAATGGCGCATCTCTAAGATGCAACAATTCTGGCACTTAGCCTCTCTCTTCCCGCTCCTGAGTAGCATTGGCATATGGGGTAATAGGGGGTTAATGTCACCTTTGAATTTTAAGGTGGCATCAAGCCGGCTTAGTAATGGAGAGGCACCAATAGCTGTAAAAGGGTTAAATAAACACCCAGAATAAAGTATTTTAATGAAATATGGCAAAACTGTTGTGTTTTCTTTATTCTGACAATCCATGCGACGCCCTCGATCTTTTTTAAACCTGCTGATTTGCCTGACTCAATGTAAGTCAATGGGTGCAAAAACGCTGCAGATCCACAAAAAGAACATGCTATGTAAAAAACGCTGCAAATCCGTGTGTTTTTTTCCGCAGCATGTGCACAACAATTCTCACTTTCCCATTGACTAATATTGCTTGTGCACTACACTGCGGATTTGATGCAATTCCGCACATCCAACTAAGCTGTGGATCCGCATCAAAATCCACGTGTGTACATAGCCTTACAATCCCCCCAAAAATCTAATATTTCAGCAGCCCCTGGTGTTCTGAACGCTCCACGAGGTGTGTCGGTTTCCCTTCTGATGCACTCCGTCAGTGCCGATTGCATAGAAGATCCAAAAAGCAGACACCCTCCATTTAGTCTTCTGGTTCTCCCTGGAATTCCATATTTTCCAGGTTGACATCTGTCAATTGCTCTTCATCGTTCGAGCCACAGGCTGTTCAGGCTTCTGACTAAGGCTACTTTCACACTGATCCGTTGGTACGGGCCGTCGCAATGCGTCGGGCCGACGGGCGCTGTGAAATTACTGCAAGATGTGGGCAGCGGGTGCAGTTTTACAATGCATCTGCTGCCCATTCTGCAGTCTGGGGAGGAGGGGGCGGAGTTTCGGCCGCGACGCACAAAAAAAGTTACATGGAACTTTTTTTGTGCCGACAGTCCGCCAAAACACGACGCATCCGTCGCATGACGGATGCGACGTGTGGCAATCCGTCGCTAATGCAAGTCTATGGAGAAAAAACGCATCCTGCGGGCAACTTTGCAGGATGCGTTTTTTCTCCAAAACGTCGCATTGCGACGTGCGTCACATGACGCAAGTGTGAAAGTAGCCTAAGTTGAACTCTGATCTAGACTCTGACCGGGGCATCAAAGCTTCAGGATATGGTGAACAATCTGATCTTGGTAGTCAACCAGACTCTCGAGGTCAAGGAAGATGACTTGCTTCCCACAGAACCGTTGGTATCCTTAAAAAGGCAAAACACACCCCTATTTTGTTTTCTTACCACAATGAGTTTGAAACCATTTTATCCAGGGAATGGGGCCATCTGGAAAGACTTTATAACACCACAATAACAGCAACACTTGACTCGGCCGCCCCCCTCACGCATAGAAAAACTCGTACGATCAACAGGCAGCCCTGGCTGACCAGCCTGACCAAAGAACTGAGACGGGCTTCCAGGGTCGCTGAGCAGAGATGGAAGCGATCCTGCTCTGCCGAGCACTTCATCGCATACAAAAGTCTACGCTCACTGCCGCAAAACAAACTTCTCATCTCTCATATCCTCACAACCCTAAACAGCTTTTCAACACTTTCAATTCTCTAATCCTTCCCCCAGCACCTCCCCACTCTCCTCTCATTTCTGCGGAAGACTTTGCCTCTTTAAGCAGAAGATTGATACGATCAGAGAAAGCTTTGGCCCGCAGCCCCCAATGCCCCTCTTAGCTGCTCAACACAGTTCCTCCAAAACCAGTGTCTCCGTGACAGAAGATCAGCTCTTCACCCTCCTGTCAAGATCGCAGCTCACCACTTGCACGCTTGACCCACTCCCGTCCCACCTCATCCCTAACCTCGCCACAGTCTTCATCCCATTCATAACACACCTCTTAAACCTCTCACAACTGGTGTCTTCCCCTCACTCTTCAAGCATGCCTCCATCACACCCATCCTCAAAAAGCCCTCCCTCGACCCATCCTCTGAGACTAGCTATCATCCAATATCTCTTCTCCCTTATGCCTCAAAACTACTGGAACAGCATGTCCATCTTGAACTGTCCTCCTGCTCCCTCTTTGTCCGGTTACAATCTGGCTTCCGACTTCATCACTCATCTGATACTGCCCTAACTAACTAAAGTCTCCAACGACCTACTAACTGCCAAGAGCAAGCGACACTATAACTTCCTTCTCCTGGACCTGTCTTTTGCCTTGGATACTGTCGACCATTCCCTGCTACAGATTCTCTCATCTCTTGGCATCACAGACTTGGCCCTATCCTGGATCTCGTCATATCTAATAGAACATTCAGGGTATATGCACACGTTGCAGATTTCCTGCAGCACTGCAGCTTTTTTTTTCCGTGCAGAAACGCTGCAGATCTGCAAGTGATTTACAGTACAATGTAAATCAATGGCAAAAAAAAAATGCTGTGTGATGGTGCGGAAAAATCTGCATGGAAAATGCAGCAGATTACAAAAAGGAGCATGTCAATTATTTGTGCAGATCTGCTGCGTTTCTGCACCCATTCCATAATAGAAATCTGCAGGGGTAAAAAAAGGAAGAAATCTGCACAAAAATCTGCAAGCCCTTGCCTCCTCCTGCCGAATTAAACTCAAAAATATTTCCCGGATCCGTGCATTCCATGAACATGAAACCACAAAAAGGCTAGTGCACGCCCTTATCATCCCCCCCCCCCCCTCGATTACTGCAACCTCCTACTCTCTGGCCTCCCCTCTAGCACTCTGGCGCCACTGCAATCCATCCTACACTTTGCTGCCCGACTAATCGACCTGTCTCCCCGTTATTCCCTAGCCTCTCCTCTCTGCCAAGCTTGTCACTGGCTTCCTATTGTCAAGAGGCTCCAGTTCAAAACCCTAACTGACATTCAAAGCCATCCGCAACCAGTCTCCTCCATACATCTGTGACATGGTCTTCCGGTACTTACCCACACGCAACCTTCGATCCTCTCAAGATCTCCTTCTCTACTCCCCTATTATCTCTTCTTCCCACAACCGCATACAAGACTTCTATGTCTCCCCATATTCTGGAACTCTCTACCCCAACACATCAGACTCTCGCCTACAAAGAACCTGAAGACCCACCTCTTCCGACAAGCCTACGACTGCAGTGATCATTAATTTGCTGAACCACCGTTATGACCCTCTACCCTCTCCTAGTGTATCCTCACTCATTCCCTGTGAACTGTGAGCCCTCGCAGGCAGGGTCCTCCTTCTGTACTTGTGTGTGCCTTGTTTTGCACATGCTTATTGTGCTTGTCTATTTCTGCCCCTTTAACATGTAAAGCGCCATGGAATAAATGGCACTATAAAAATGTATTATAATAATAAATAGTAAATCAGCTACAACGGAGTTGCTAAAATGAGGAACTCAAAAAATGCACTCCGATCCAATGTTGTAAATTATGAGGCCTCTGTTGCTGCGCTCTGTTATGTTTCTCCCTGCAAAGTTCTGCTCATTCTTTGAAAAACTCAATTCCAGTCACCTCAGCACCAAAATATACAGATTGGAGGCTACAGGGAGATCCATCAAAAATCCACTCTGATCTAGACGGTTCACTAATGAATCAGCAAGAATGAAGTTGCTAAAATGAAGTCCTCAAAAAATCCACTCCGATCTAGATGGCTCAATGGTGAATCAGCTAGAATGGAGTTGCTAAAATGAGGTCCTCAAAAAATCCACTACGATCTAATGTAAATTATGAGGACTCTGTTGCTGCACTTTGTTATGTTTTTCCCTGCAAAGCTCCGCTCATTCTTTGAAAAACTCGATTCCAGTCACCTCAGCACCAAACTGTACAGATTGGAGGCTACAGGGAAATCCTCTAAAAATCCACTCCGATCTAGACGGTTCACTAATGAATCAACTAGAATGGAGTTGCTAAAATGAGGTCCTCAAAAAATCCACTCTGATCCAATATTGTAAATTATGAGGACTCTGTTGATGCGCTGTTGCGTTTTTCCCTGTGAGGCTTCGCCCGCTCTTCCAATGTCGGTGCTGCGGCCAAATTATCACAATTATAAAGCTGATATATATATATATATATATATATCTATCTATCTATGTGTGTGTGTATACATTCCAATTATACTACATTGCAGTCTATGAGGATCCTGGAATCAGCTCCATTCTGAACATTGGAGTTGATTTTTTGAGGAACGTCAATGTAGAAACTGAACTGTCTAGAATGGAGAAGCTGCAGAGAGATCATCAAAAAATCCAATCCGATCTAGTCACCTCACCAGTAAACCGTCTAGAGTGGAGTTGCTAAAATGAGGTCATCAAAAACATGTGACTGCAGTGAGGCCTCAAAAATTCAACTCCAATCTAGTCACCTCACCAGTGAACCGTCTACAGTGGAGTTGCTGGAATGAGGACCACAAAATATCCACTCCGATCTAGTCACTTCAGTAGTGAGCCGTCTAGAGTGGAGTTGATAAAATGAGGCCTCAAAAAATCAACTCCGATCTAGACGGCTCACTAGTGAATCAGCTAGAATGGAATTGATTTTTCGAGGACCACAAAACTCCGAACTAGACGCAACCCTGCCATGTTGCCTCAGAGAATCAGGCCGGATTTCTGGCATCAGAATTCAGGTTGCCAACCACAATGTATACGCATGCGCTCCAGCCGCCATCTTGTGATTGGTGTCGATAAGTAGACACTAAAAACGGCGTGGATTTTTTTTGTTGACAAGTGATAGTTTGTGGGAGATTCTCCGTGTCTGCTTTCCCTTGTCTGCCAGCAGACAGTAGTATCAATAGGCCCTGCTAGTGCTCATTACTTGTAGCAGCTGTGCAGTGCTGGAGGAGGCTGACGTTGGTTTCTTTAATCGTTCTCTTATTGGGAGCTGAAGTTGGTTTCTTAGGCTACTTTCACACTAGCGTCGGGCTCGGCCCACAGGATAACGGGAATCCCCCGGTGGGCCCCTGTGTAGATCTGGGCCCCCAACCCCACTGTATGGGCAGTACTTGGCATAATTCACTTGATTCACTCTGTACAGAAAAAAACAGTATCTCATCATTCATTAACCACGCTACCCAGTTTATTATGAGGCCAGTCTCACACGTCCAGATAATTCCGGTACCAGAAAAATCGGTACCGGAGTTATCCGTGTCCTTTTTTTTGTGTGTGTTTAAAATAAAGTTTGTGGTCACCTGCCGCCTCCCACCCCCTGTGCGACCACCCGCTTGCATTAAAATACTCACCCAGCTCCCGTGATGCCTCCTCTCAGCGCCGGAAACTTGTCCTGTGTGAGCGGTCAAGTGGTACCGCTCATTACAGTGATGAATATTTGGCTCCACCCCTATGTGAACAGCTCTTCTGAGTATCCAAGTGTGAGATCACTTGTCTCCGGGCACTCGGCATAGTGGGAAGAAGGAGGATCAGAGTGAGGATTATGTGGTCCAAAATCACAACTACTGAGACTGGACCATGTGGTAGACAGGATGGTGCTGGCAAAGTGACTATGCATCTAACAATCGTTTCACTCTGGTCTGGCTTCAAGAGTGGTGTTCCGCACACCCTACAAGTGGGACCAGAAACTAGAGCGAAATGATGTGTGTGTTTGCTTTGCTCCCATGGCAGGCATAGTTTCATCTTGCCCACGGCATCTGTGCTCACCCTGAGTATCACATCCACTTCCCCGTCCCTTACCACATGCCTTGCCCATTTTTAATTACCGTATTTTCCAGCGTATAAGACGACTTTTTAACTCCTGAAAATCTTCTCAAAAGTCGGGGGTCATCTTATACGCCAGGTGTCGTCTTATGCGGCGTGTGTGGAGCTCTGAGATCGCCGCATACGGTGCAGGGAGCGGTCCCGGATGGTGCCCAGGGTCTGGAGGAGAGGAGAGGAGACTGTCCTCCAGGCCCTGGGTACAATATTCATGGAAATAAAAGGGATATACTTACCTTCTGATGGCCCCTGGAGTCCTCCCGGCTCTCAGCGGTGCACGTGGCAGCTTCCCTTCCCAGGGATGCATTGCGCGAATCACCTGAGATGATGTCACGGTCACGCGACCGTGACGTCACAAAGGTCCTTCGCGCAAAGCATCCCTAGGAACGGAAGCTGCCACGTGCACCGCTGAGAGTCGGGAGGACTCCAGGGGCCATCAAAAGGTAAGTATATCCCTATTTTTTATTTTAATTCTTTTTTTTTTTAATGAATATTGTACCCAGGGCCTGGAGGAGAGTCACCTCTCCTCCAGACCCTGGGTACCGTCCGGGACCGCTGCTTGCACCATATGCGGCGATCTCAGAGCTCCGCACACTCCGTATAAGACGACACCCGGCGTATAAGATGACCCCCGACTTATACGGCGAGTATATCCTAAACTCTATATTTTAAATGGAAAAGTTGGGGTCTTCTTATACGCCCAGTCATCTTATACGCTGGAAAATACGGTACGTATGATATATCTCTGCTGAGAAAACGTTGCAAACAGTACTACAATGCCAGAAAAATGTGCCCACTACAGATGGACATATACACTATGTTCCAAATTATTATGCAAATGACATTTTTCCCGGATTTTCCTAAATGGTCAGTGCAAATGACAGTCAGTCTAATAAAAGTCATCACCCGTTAGAGTATACATCGAATTTTATTGAAGAAACCTCCCAATGATAACAGTATAGTCTCCAAAATTAATAAAAACTCAAAATGCACTGTTCCAAATTATTAGGCACAGTAGTATTTCTAAACATTTGATATGTTTTAAAGAACTGAAAATGCTCATTTGTGGAATTTGCAGCATTAGGAGGTCACATTCACTGAACAAAAAAGCTATTTAACTCCAAAACATCCTAACAGGCCAAGAAACATGTTAACATAGGAGCCCTTCATTGATATCACCTTCACAATTCTTGCATCCATTGAACTTGTGAGATTCTGGAGAGTTTCTGCTTGTATTTCTTTGCATGAAGTCAGAATAGCCTCCCAGAGCTGCTGTTTTGATATGAACTGCCTCCCACCCTCATAGATCTTTTGTTTGATGATACTCCAAAGGTTCTCTATAGGGTTGAGGTCAGGGAAAGATGGTGGCAACACCATGAGTTTATCTCCTTTTATGCCCATAGCAGCCAATTACTTAGAGGTATTCATTGTCATGCATGAAGATGATTTTGTTCCTTTTTAGACCATGGAAGAAAGTTGTCAGACAGAAACTCTATTTACTTTGCTGAGGTCATTTTCACACCTTCAGGAACCTTAAAGGGCCCTACCAGCTGGTTCCCCATGATTCCAGCCCAAAACATGACTCCTCCACCTCCTTGCTGACATCGCAGCCTTGTTGGGACATGGTGGCCATCCACCAACCATCCACTACTCCATCCATCTAGACCATCCAGAGTTGCCCGACACTCATCAGTAAACAAGACTGTTTGAAAATTAGTCTTCATGTATGTCTGGGCCCACTGCAACCGTTTCTGCTTTTGAACACTGTTTAGGAGTGGCCGAATATTAGGTTTATGCACCACAGCAAGCCTTTGAAGGATCCTACACCTTGAGGTTCGAGGGATTCCAGACACACCAGCAGCTTCAAATAACTGTTTCCTGCTTTGTAATGGTATTTTGGCAGCTGCTCTCTTAATCCAATGAATTTGTCTGGCAGAAAACTTCCTCATTATGCCTTTATTTGCATGAACTCTGTCTGTGCTCTGTTTCAGTCACAAATCTCATCAGAGTATGATGATCACTCTTAAGTTTTCGTGAAATATCTAATTTTTTCTTACCTTGTCCAAGGCATTGCACTATTTAACGCTTTTCAGCAGCAGAGAGATCCTTTTTATTTCCCATATTGCTTGAAACCTGTGACCTGCATAATAATGTGGAACATCATTTTTGAGTAGTTTTCCTTTAATTAGAATCACCTGGAAAACTAATTATCACAGGTGTTTAAGATTGATTTCAGTGATTCATTGAGCCCTGAGACACAATACCATCCACGAGTTTATTTGAAAAACAAAACAATTAAATCTTTATGACACTTAAATCCAATTTCCATAATAATTTGGAACACAGTGTAAGACTGCAGTATCAGTATAGCAATGTGATTTTTTCTTTGACAAACTTTTTTTTTTTGGGGGGGGGGGTTTGAGGCCCAACTCTAGCATGATAAATGTTGTATAAAATGTCACTGCTGAAAAAAATTGCAGTATTACAATGCCAGCAAAGTTTGCCCAATTGAGATGGACATATCAGACTGCAGTTTAAATATTGCAATGCCATTTATTTAACAACCATTTTTTTGGGGGGGGGGGTTTGAGGCCCAACACGCTAAATGCCGTGTAAACTTTTAAGTTATGTGCACAAGTTGCGGATTTTGCTGCGGATCCGCAGGGGTTTTGACGCTGCGGATTCGCAGCAGGTTTCCATCAGGTTTACAGTACCATGTAAACCTATGGAAAACAAAATCCGCAGTGCACATGCTGCAGAAAATACCGCGCAGAAACGCTGCTTTGTATTTTCTGCGGCATGTCAATTCTTTGTGCGGATTCCGCAGCGTTTTACACCTGTTCCTGTATAGGAATTCGCAGGTGTGAAAACGCAGGTGAAATCCTCACAAAAAACGCTGGAAATCCGCGGGTAATCCACAGGTAAGGCTACTTTCACACTTGCGTTTTTCAGCTTCCGTCACAATCTGTCGATTTTTGAGAATACAGGATCCTGCAAAAAAATTTGCAGGATCCTGCATTTTCCCATAGACTTGTATTAGCGACGGATTGTGACGGATGGCCATCCGTTTGATCAGTCGTGCACTGGATCCGTCGGAAAATAGCGGTCCGTCGTGCGGAGAAAACGTTCAGAGGAACGTTTTTTCTGTACGTCGGAAAATCTGTCATCGACGCATCCTGCGCTGCCCGTCGTCGGTTATAATGGAAGCCTATGGACGCAGGACCCGTCGCTGACCGTCACACACTGGAATCCAGCAACGTATCATGTTTTTCCCCTCTGAGCATGCCCGGAAGGATTTTCATATCCAGGAAAAAGTCTCTCTCTCTCGCTCCCTCTCTCTTTCCCGGAAATTTGTCGACTCTCTCTCTCCATTTGATTCCCGGAAATTTCTCCATTAACATTGTGGCAACAACACAAACGACGCATCCGTCATTACACTGGATGCATCACACACGTTTTTCACTATTTTCGTGAAGTCCGTCAATACGTAATTTCACTGCACAACGACGGAAAGCAGAAGAGGCAAGTGTGAAAGAAGCCTTAAACGCAGTGCGTTTTACCTGCGGATTTTTCAAAAACTGAGTGGAAAAATCCGCACAGAAATCCGCAACGTTTGCACATAGCTTTACAGCTAAAAAAAAAGGATGTATGATATGATATGATGCCAGCCAAATTTGCACATATCAGATAGACGTATAAGACTGCAGTATAAATTTAGCCATGCAATTTTTTTTTAACAATTTTCGATTTTTGGGGGGGTTTTGAGGCCAAGCTGTAGCATGATAAATGCCTTGTAAAATTTCACTGCTCAAAAAAATTGCAGTATTTCAATGCCCGCAAAATTTGCCCAATGGAGATGGACATATGAGACTGCAGTTTAAATATAGCAATGCGATTTATTTAACAATATTTTTTAGGGGGGATTTTGAGGCACAACTGTAGCCCTCTAAATGTTGTATAAAATTTCACAGCTCAAAAAAAGGCTGTATTACAATGCTAGCCAAATTTGCACACCTTAGATGGATGCTTGAGACTCCAGTACACATATAGCAATGCAATTTTTTTTTTTTAAACCCTTTACCCCCAAGGGTGGTTTGCACGTTAATGACCGGGCCAATTTTTACAATTCTGACCACTGTCCCTTTATGAGGTTATAACTCTGGAACGCTTCAACGGATCCTGATGATTCTGACAATGTTTTCTCGTGACATATTGTACTTCATGATAGTGGTAAAATTTCTTTGATACTACCTGCGTTTATTTGTGAAATAAATGGAAATTTGGCGAAAATTTAGAAAATTTCACAATTTTCCAACTTTGAATTTTTATGCCCTTAAATCTCACAGAGATATGTCACACAAAATACTTAATAAGTAACATTTTCCACATGTCTACTTTACATCAGCACAATTTTGGAACCAACATTTCTTTTTCTTAGGGAGTTATAAGGGTTAAAAGTTGACCAGCAATTTCTCATTTTTGCAACACTATTTTTTTTAGGGACCACATCACATTTGAAGTCACTTTGAGGGGTCTATATGATAGAAAACACCCAAGTGTGACACCATTCTAAAAACTGCACATCTCAAGGTGCTCAAAACCACATTGAAAAAGTTTATTAACCTTTCAGGTGTTTCTCCGGAATTTTTGAAATGTTTAAAAAAAATGAGCATTGAACTTTTTTTCACAAAAAATTTACTTCAGCTCCAATTTGTTTTATTTTACCAAGGGTAACAGAAGAAATTGGACACCAAAAGTTGTTGTAAAATTTGTCCTTAGTTCGCTGATACCCCACATGTAGGGGTAAACCACTGTTTGGGTGCATGGCAGAGCTCGGAAGGGAAGGAGCGCCATTTGACTTTTCAATGCAAAATTGACTGGAATTGAGATAGGACACCATGTCACGTTTGGAGAGCCCCTGATGTGCCTAAACATTGAAACCCCCCACAAGTGACACCATTTTGGAAAGAAGACCCCCTAAGGAACTTATTTAGATGTATTGTGAGAACTTTAAACCTCCAAGTGTTTCACTACAGTTTATAACGCAGAGCCGTGAAAATATTTTTTTTTCCACAAAAATTATTTTTTAGCCCCCAGTTTTGTATTTTCCCAAGGGTAACAGGAGAAATTGGACCCCAAAAGTTGTTGTCCAATTTGTCCTGAGTACGCTGATACCCCAAATGTGGGGTGAACCACCGTTTGGGCTCATGGCAGAGCTCGGAAGGGAAGGAGCGCCGTTTGGAATGAAGACTTAGATGGATTGGTCTGCAGGAGTCACATTGCGTTTGCAGAGACCCTGATGTACCTAAACAGTAGAAACCCCCCACAAGTGACCCCATATTGGAAACTAGACCCCCCAAGGAACTTATCTAGATGTGTTGTGAGAACTTTGAACCCCCAAGTGTTCCACTACAGTTTATAACTCAGAGCCGTGAAAATATAAAAACATTTTTTTTCCACACAAATTATTTTTTAGCCCCTAGTTTTGTATTTTCCCAAGGGTAACAAGAGAAATTGGACCCCATAAGTTGTTGTCCAATTTGTCCCGAGTACGCTGATACCCCATATGTGGGGGGGACCACCGTTTGGGCGCATGGCAGAGCTCGGAAGGGAAGGAGCGCCGTTTGTAATGCAGACATAGATGGATTGGTCTGCAGGCGTCACGGTGCATTTGCAGAGACCCTGGTGTACCTAAACAGAAACCCCCCACAAGTGACCCCATATTGGAAACTAGACCTCCCAAAGGAGCTTATCTAGATGTGTTGTGAGAACTTTCAACCCCCAAGTGTTTCACTACAGTTTATAACACAGAGCTGTAAAAATAAAAATAAAAATTTTCCCACAAAAATTATTTTTTAGCCCCCGGTTTTGTATTTTCCCAAGGGTAACAAGAGAAATTGGACCCTAAAAGTTGTCCAATTTGTCCTGAGTACGCTGATACCCCATATGTTGGGGTAAACTCCTGTTTGGGCGCATGGGAGAGCTCGGAAGGGAAGGAGCACTGTTTTACTTTTTCAACGCTGAATTGGCTGGAATTGAGATCAGACGCCATGTCGCGTTTGGAGAGCCCCTGATTTGCCTAAACAGTGGAAATCCCCCAATTCTAACTGAAACCCTAACCCAAACACACCCCTAACCCTAATCCCAACCATAACCCTAACCACACCCCTTACCCTAATCCCAACCGTAAATGTAATCCAAACCCTAGCTTTAGACCCAATCCTAACTTTAGCCCCAACCCTAACCCTAACTTTAGCTCCAACCCTAACCCTAATGGGAAAATGGAAATAAATTCATTTTTTTAAATTTTATTATTTTTCCCTAACTAAGGGGGTGATGAAGGGGGGTTTGATTTACTTTTATAGCCGTTTTTTTGTCAGATTTTTTATTGCAAAAAATAGTTTTTGCGTCTCCACATTTTGAGAGCTATAATTTTTCCATATTTTGGTCCACAGAGTCATGTGAGTTCCTGTTTTTTGCGGGACGAGTTTACGTTTTTATTGGTACCATTTTCGGGCACGTGACATTTTTTGATCGCTTTTTATTCCGATTTTTGTGAGGTAGAATGAAGAAAAACCAGCAATTCCTGAATTTCTTTTGGGGGGGCGCTTATACCGTTCCACGTTTGGTAAAATTGATAAAGCAGTTTTATTCTTCGGGTCAGTACGATTACAAAGATACCTCATTTATAGAATTTTTTTTATGTTTTGGCGCTTTTATACTATAAAAACTATAATTTATAAAAAATAATTATTTTTGCATCGCTTTATTCTGAGGACTATAACTTTTTAATTTTTTTGTTGATGACGCTGTATGGTGGCGCGTTTTTTCGGGACAAGATGACATTTTCAGCGGTATCATGGTTATTTGTATTCGTCTTTTTGGTCGCGTGTTATTCCACTTTTTGTTTGGCGGTATCATAATAAAGCGTCGGGTTTTTTTTACGGTGTTCACTGAAGGGGTCAACTAGTTGGACAGTTTTATAGGTGGGGTCGTTACGGACGCGGCGATACTAAATATGTGTACCTTTATTGTTTTGTTTTTTTTATTTAGATAAAGAAATGTATTTATTGGAACAATATATGTATTTTTGTTTTCTTTATTTAGGATTTTTTTTTTATTTATTTTTTTTTACACGTGTAAATATTATTTTTTTTACTTTTTTACAATACCCCAGGGGGGGACATCTGTTATGGTTCTCAATGGCAAGAGAACATAGCCCAGCAAACATAAGAACTAGCTCTTGGAAGAATGGAAACTAAACTGACCATGAACTAAACCTGCCGCACAACTAACAGTAGCCGGGTAGCGTAGCCTGCGTTTTATCCCTAGACGCCCAGCGCCGGCCGGAGGACTAACTAATCCTGGCAGAGGAAAATATAGTCCTGGCTCACCTCTAGAGAAATTTCCCCGAAAGGCAGACAGAGGCCCCCACAAATATTGGCGGTGATTTTAGATGAAATGACAAACGTAGTATGAAAATAGGTTTAGCAAAATTGAGGTCCGCTTACTAGATAGCAGGAAGACAGAAAGGGCACTTTCATGGTCAGCTGAAAACCCTATCAATACACCATCCTGAAATTACTTTAAGACTCTAGTATTAACTCATAACATCAGAGTGGCAATTTCAGATCACAAGAGCTTTCCAGACACAGAAACGAAACTACAGCTGTGAACTGGAACAAAATGCAAAAACAAACAAGGACTAAAGTCCAACTTAGCTGGGAGTTGTCTAGCAGCAGGAACATGCACAGAAAGGCTTCTGATTACAATGTTGACCGGCATGGAAGTGACAGAGGAGCAAGGCTAAATAGCGACTCCCACATCCTGATGGAAACAGGTGAACAGAGAGGATGATGCACACCAGTTCAATTCCACCAGTGGCCACCGGGGGAGCCCAAAATCCAATTTCACAACAGTACCCCCCCCTCAAGGAGGGGGCACCGAACCCTCACCAGAACCACCAGGGCGATCAGGATGAGCCCTATGAAAGGCACGGACCAAATCGGAGGCATGAACATCAGAGGCAGTCACCCAAGAATTATCCTCCTGACCGTATCCCTTCCATTTGACCAGATACTGGAGTTTCCGTCTGGAAACACGGGAGTCCAAGATTTTTTCCACAACGTACTCCAACTCGCCCTCAACCAACACCGGAGCAGGAGGCTCAACGGAAGGCACAACCGGTACCTCATACCTGCGCAATAATGACCGATGAAAAACATTATGAATAGAAAAAGATGCAGGGAGGTCCAAACGGAAGGACACAGGGTTAAGAATCTCCAATATCTTGTACGGGCCGATGAACCGAGGCTTAAACTTGGGAGAAGAAACCCTCATAGGGACAAAACGAGAAGACAACCACACCAAGTCCCCAACACAAAGCCGAGGACCAACCCGACGCCGGCGGTTGGCAAAAAGCTGAGTCTTCTCCTGGGACAACTTCAAATTGTCCACTACCTGCCCCCAAATCTGATGCAACCTCTCCACCACAGCATCCACTCCAGGACAATCCGAAGATTCCACCTGACCAGAAGAAAATCGAGGATGAAACCCCGAATTACAGAAAAAGGGAGACACCAAGGTGGCAGAGCTGGCCCGATTATTGAGGGCAAACTCCGCTAAAGGCAAAAAAGCAACCCAATCATCCTGATCTGCAGACACAAAACACCTCAAATATGTCTCCAAGGTCTGATTCGTCCGCTCGGTCTGGCCATTAGTCTGAGGATGGAAAGCAGACGAGAAAGACAAATCTATGCCCATCCTAGCACAGAATGCTCACCAAAATCTAGACACGAATTGGGTACCTCTGTCAGAAACGATATTCTCCAGAATACCATGCAAACGGACCACATTTTGAAAAAACAGAGGAACCAACTCGGAAGAAGAAGGCAACTTAGGCAAGGGAACCAAATGGACCATCTTAGAGAAATGATCACACACCACCCAGATGACAGACATCTTCTGAGAAACAGGAAGATCCGAAATAAAATCCATCGAGATGTGCATCCAGGGCCTCTTAGGGATAGGCAAGGGCAACAACAATCCACTAGCCCGAGAACAACAAGGCTTGGCCCGAGCACAAACGTCACAAGACTGCACGAAGCCTCGCACATCTCGAGACAGGGAAGGCCACCAGAAGGACCTTGCCACCAAATCCCTGGTACCAAAGATTCCAGGATGACCTGCCAACGCAGAAGAATGAACCTCAGAAATGACTTTACTGGTACAATCATCAGGAACAAACAGTCTACCAGGTGGGCAACGATCAGGTCTATCCGCCTGAAACTCCTGCAAGGCCCGCCGCAGGTCTGGAGAAACGGCAGACAATATCACTCCATCCTTAAGGATACCTGTAGGTTCAGAATTACCAGGGGAGTCAGGCTCAAAACTCCTAGAAAGGGCATCCGCCTTAACATTCTTAGAACCCGGCAGGTAGGACACCACAAAATTAAACCGAGAGAAAAACAACGACCAGCGCGCCTGTCTAGGATTCAGGCGTCTGGCGGACTCAAGATAAATTAGATTTTTGTGGTCAGTCAATACCACCACCTGATGTCTAGCCCCCTCAAGCCAATGACGCCACTCCTCAAAAGCCCACTTCATGGCCAAAAGCTCCCGATTCCCAACATCATAATTCCGCTCGGCGGGCGAAAATTTACGCGAGAAAAAAGCACAAGGTCTCATCACGGAGCAATCGGAACTTCTCTGCGACAAAACCGCCCCAGCTCCGATTTCAGAAGCGTCGACCTCAACCTGAAAAGGAAGAGCAACATCAGGCTGACGCAACACAGGGGCGGAAGAAAAGCGGCGCTTAAGCTCCCGAAAGGCCTCCACAGCAGCAGAGGACCAGTCAGCAACATCAGCACCCTTCTTAGTCAAATCAGTCAATGGTTTAACAACATCAGAAAAACCAGCAATAAATCGACGATAAAAGTTAGCAAAGCCCAAAAATTTCTGAAGACTCTTAAGAGAAGAGGGTTGCGTCCAATCACAAATAGCCTGAACCTTGACAGGATCCATCTCGATGGAAGAGGGGGAAAAAATATATCCCAAAAAGGAAATCTTCTGAACCCCAAAAACGCACTTAGAACCCTTCACACACAAGGAATTAGACCGCAAAACCTGAAAAACCCTCCTGACCTGCTGGACATGAGAGTCCCAGTCATCCGAAAAAATCAAAATATCATCCAGATACACAATCATAAATTTATCCAAATAATCACGGAAAATGTCATGCATAAAGGACTGAAAGACTGAAGGGGCATTAGAAAGACCAAAAGGCATCACCAAATACTCAAAGTGGCCCTCGGGCGTATTAAATGCGGTTTTCCACTCATCCCCCTGCTTAATTCGCACCAAATTATACGCCCCACGGAGATCTATCTTAGAGAACCACTTGGCCCCCTTTATGCGAGCAAACAAATCAGTCAGCAGTGGCAACGGATATTGATATTTAACCGTGATTTTATTCAAAAGCCGATAATCAATGCACGGCCTCAAATAGCCATCTTTCTTAGCCACAAAGAAAAAACCGGCTCCTAAGGGAGATGACGAAGGACGAATATGTCCCTTTTCCAAGGACTCCTTTATATATTCTCGCATAGCAGCATGTTCAGGCACAGACAGATTAAATAAACGACCCTTAGGGTATTTACTACCCGGAATCAAATCTATGGCACAATCACACTCCCAGTGCGGAGGTAATGAACCAAGCTTAGGTTCTTCAAAAACGTCACGATATTCAGTCAAGAATTCAGGAATCTCAGAGGGAATAGATGATGAAATGGAAACCACAGGTACGTCCCCATGCGTCCCCTTACATCCCCAACTTAACACAGACATAGCTTTCCAGTCAAGGACTGGGTTATGAGATTGCAGCCATGGCAATCCAAGCACCAACACATCATGTAGGTTATACAGCACAAGAAAGCGAATAATCTCCTGGTGATCCGGATTAATCCGCATAGTTACTTGTGTCCAGTATTGTGGTTTATTGCTAGCCAATGGGGTGGAGTCAATCCCCTTCAGGGGTATAGGAGTTTCAAGAGGCTCCAAATCATACCCACAGCGTTTGGCAAAGGACCAATCCATAAGACTCAAAGCGGCGCCAGAGTCGACATAGGCATCCGCGGTAATAGATGATAAAGAACAAATCAGGGTCACAGATAGAATAAACTTAGACTGTAAAGTGCCAATTGAAACAGACTTATCAAGCTTCTTAGTACGCTTAGAGCATGCTGATATAACATGAGTTGAATCACCGCAATAGAAGCACAACCCATTTTTTCGTCTAAAATTCTGCCGTTCACTTCTGGACAGAATTCTATCACATTGCATATTCTCTGGCGTCTTCTCAGTAGACACCGCCAAATGGTGCACAGGTTTGCGCTCCCGCAGACGCCTATCGATCTGGATAGCCATTGTCATGGACTCATTCAGACCCGCAGGCACAGGGAACCCCACCATAACATCCTTAATGGCATCAGAGAGACCCTCTCTGAAATTCGCCGCCAGGGCGCACTCATTCCACTGAGTAAGCACAGCCCATTTACGGAATTTCTGGCAGTATATTTCAGCTTCGTCTTGCCCCTGAGATAGGGACATCAAGGCCTTTTCCGCCTGAAGCTCTAACTGAGGTTCCTCATAAAGCAACCCCAAGGCCAGAAAAAACGCATCCACATTGAGCAACGCAGGATCCCCTGGAGCCAATGCAAAAGCCCAATCCTGAGGGTCGCCCCGGAGCAAGGAAATCACAATCCTGACCTGCTGAGCAGGATCTCCAGCAGAGCGAGATTTCAGGGACAAAAACAACTTGCAATTATTTTTGAAATTTTGAAAGCAAGATCTATTCCCCGAGAAAAATTCAGGCAAAGGAATTCTAGGTTCAGATATAGGAACATGAACAACAAAATCTTGTAAATTTTGAACTTTCGTGGTGAGATTATTCAAACCTGCAGCTAAACTCTGAATATCCATTTTAAACAGGTGAACACAGAGCCATTCCAGGATTAGAAGGAGAGAGAGAGAGAAAGGCTGCAATATAGGCAGACTTGCAAGAGATTAAATTACAAGCACACTCAGAACTGAAGGAAAAAAAAAAAAAAAAAATCTTCAGCAGACTTCTCTTTTCTCTCCTTTCTCTGTCAATTAATTTAACCCTTTTCTGGCCGGTCAAACTGTTATGGTTCTCAATGGCAAGAGAACATAGCCCAGCAAACATAAGAACTAGCTCTTGGAAGAATGGAAACTAAACTGACCATGAACTAAACCTGCCGCACAACTAACAGTAGCCGGGTAGCGTAGCCTGCGTTTTATCCCTAGACGCCCAGCGCCGGCCGGAGGACTAACTAATCCTGGCAGAGGAAAATATAGTCCTGGCTCACCTCTAGAGAAATTTCCCCGAAAGGCAGACAGAGGCCCCCACAAATATTGGCGGTGATTTTAGATGAAATGACAAACGTAGTATGAAAATAGGTTTAGCAAAATTGAGGTCCGCTTACTAGATAGCAGGAAGACAGAAAGGGCACTTTCATGGTCAGCTGAAAACCCTATCAAAACACCATCCTGAAATTACTTTAAGACTCTAGTATTAACTCATAACATCAGAGTGGCAATTTCAGATCACAAGAGCTTTCCAGACACAGAAACGAAACTACAGCTGTGAACTGGAACAAAATGCAAAAACAAACAAGGACTAAAGTCCAACTTAGCTGGGAGTTGTCTAGCAGCAGGAACATGCACAGAAAGGCTTCTGATTACAATGTTGACCGGCATGGAAGTGACAGAGGAGCAAGGCTAAATAGCGACTCCCACATCCTGATGGAAACAGGTGAACAGAGAGGATGATGCACACCAGTTCAATTCCACCAGTGGCCACCGGGGGAGCCCAAAATCCAATTTCACAACAGACATCACAGTAAAGTTACAGATCGCTGATCTGACACTTTGCAATGCACTGTGTCAGATAAGCGATCACACAGGCACTGCAGGCAGGCTTCCCAGCGCCTGCTCTGAGCAGGCACTTGAAAGCCACCTCCCTGCAGAACCCGAAAGGCCCCCCGTGGCCATTTTGGATCCGAGCCTGCAGGGAGGAGGAGGTAGGAGATGCTTGGAGCAACGCGATCACATCGCGATGGTCCGAGGGTCTCAGGGAAGCACGCAGGGAGCCCCCTCCCTGCGCGATGCATCCCTATGCCGCCGGAACGCTGCAATCATCTTTGATCGCAGTGTTCCAGGGGTTACGGACTGCTCCTGGCACATAGTGCCGGATGTCAGCTGCGATAGTCAGCTGACACCCGGCCCCGATCGGCCGCGCTTCCCCTGTGAGCGCGGCTGATCGCGTTAGACGTACTATCCCGTCGGTGGTCATTGACATCCAACTAAGTCTGACTGTATGATTTTGAGGCACAACTGCAGCAGTAAAAATGGTGCATAATATTTCCCTGCTCAGAACAATTTGCAGGATTAAGAGCAAAAAATAATATTATTAGCCCTGAGAAGAGATTTTGGTATCGGTAGCAGGCTGCAGCATAAAGGATGTACAATTTACCCTATCCTGTCCTACATGATCCTGCTAACTGCTGTATTACTATTTATTATAATTAGCCCTAAGAAGGGCTGTTGTTGTACTTAACAAATATAAATGTGGTTGAATCCCTGGCTGATGCGCAGCAACAATTCTATTAATCTTTTGTCATCACCTCTCCCTACGCTGCCTGTGCTGGGGTACAGTGTGCCGAACATGGTGTCATGGGTCTTATATACTGTAGATCTGATTACGATATGTGGCCAGCCAATCACAGTAATACCACAACCAAGATGGCTACAGCATTACAGTGACAGACAGGCAATCCCCACATATTCATTGGCTGTCTACAAAGCACCTAACCTGCGGGGCTGGGATTCGAGCTCCCGCTCGAACATTCACAAAATACTCGCCGAGTTTCGAGCATCCCGTGCACACTGCTGCTCGAACTGAGGTCTCGTTTACTGAAATCAAAAGCTTTTTCATTCAAAAACATCATAACAAGCCAAGTTACATGTTAGCATAAGGTCCTTTCTTTGAAATCACCTTCACAATTCTTGCATTCTTTGAAGTTGTAAATTTCTGCATAGTTTCTGATTGAATTTTTTTGCAGAATATCAGAATAGCTTCCCAGAGCTGCTGTTTTAATGTGACCTGCTTCCCACCCTCGTTGATCTTTGGCTTGACGATACTCTAAAGGTTCTCATGAGGGTTAAGCTCAGGATAGGATGTTGGCCACACCATGAGTTTCTCTTCTTTTATGCCCAATCAGCCAATGACCCAGATATATTATTTGCAGCCTGTGGTGATTCATTGTCATGAATGAAGATGATTTAACTATGGATGGTACGGTTCTACTTTTTGTACCATGGAAGAAAGTGGTCAGTCAGAAACTCTATATACTTTGCCAAGGTTATTTTCACACCTAATGGGGCCTACCAGCTCTCTTTCCTCTCTTCCATTATTCCCACCCAAAACATGACCTTCCACAAACCATCCACTACTCCATCCATCTGGACTATCAAGAGATGCGCAGTACTCATCAGTAAACAAGATTGTTTTAAAATTAGTCTTCATGTATGTCTGGGCCCACTGAAATTGGTTCTGCTTGTGAGCACTGTTTAGGGCTATATGAATAGTAGATTTATGCATAACTACATGTCTCTGGAGCAGTGGCGTAGGAAGGGGGGGGCGGGGGGGGCGGGCCGCTTCAGAAAAATGGCCGCCGCGATCTCCATCTGCGCATGCGCGGCATCCCGCGGCCATTTTCCTGAAGCCCCGGGCAGCAGAGCACTCCACCTGCGCACGCGCGGCCTCAGGAAAATGGCCGCCCCCACCGATAACCAGAGAGAGCAGGATCGCGGTCAGGTAAGCAGAACTTTTTTTTTTTTTTTTTTATTGAGAGCGGCGATCGGGGGGGGGCCCAGGGCAGAAAGCTGGACACAGGGGGTCAGAAAGCTGGACACAGGGGGTCAGAAAGCTGGACACAGGGGCAGAAAGCTGGACGCTGGGGCAGAAAGCTGGACGCTGGGGCAGAAAGCTGGACGCTGGGGCAGAAAGCTGGACACAGGGGGGCAGAAAGCTGGACACTGGGGCAGAAAGCTGGACGCTGGGGCAGAAAGCTGGACGCTGGGGCAGAAAGCTGGACGCTGGGGCAGAAAGCTGGACACAGGGGGGCAGAAAGCTGGACACAGGGGGGCAGAAAGCTGGACACAGGGGGGCAGAAAGCTGGACACTGGGGCAGAACGCTGGGACAGAAAGCTGGACGCTGGGGCAGAAAGCTGGACGCTGGGGCTGGACGCTGGGGCAGAAAGCTGGACGCTGGGGCAGAAAGCTGGACGCTGGGGTAGAACGCTGGACGCTGGGGCAGAACGCTGGACGCTGGGGCAGAACGCTGGACACTGGGGCAGAAAGCTGGACACTGGGGCAGAAAGCTGGACACAGGGGGGCAGAAAGCTGAACGCTGGACGCTGGGGCAGAACGATGGACGCTGGGGCAGAACGCTGGACACTGGGGCAGAACGCTGGACACTGGGGCAGAAAGCTGGACACTGGGGCAGAAAGCTGGACACAGGGGGGCAGAAAGCTGGACACAGGGGGGCACAAAGCTGGACACAGGGGGGCACAAAGCTGGACACAGGGGGGCACAGGGGCAGAACGCTGGACGCTGGGGCAGAACGCTGGACACTGGGGCAGAAAGCTGGACACTGGGGCAGAAAGCTGGACACAGGGGGGCAGAAAGCTGGACACTGGGGCAGAAAGCTGGATACGGGGGCAGAACACTGGACGCTGGGGCAGAAAGCTGGACACGGGCAGAAAGCTGGACACAGGGGGGCAGAAAGCTGGACACGGGGACGGAACGCTGGACACGGGGGCAGAAAGCTGGACGCTGGGGTAGAACGCTGGACGCTGGGGCAGAAAGCTGGACGCTGGGGCAGAAAGCTGGACACAGGGGGGCAGAAAGCTGGACACAGGGGGGCAGAAAGCTGGACACAGGGGGGGCAGAAAGCTGGACACAGGGGGGCCGAAAGCTGGACACAGGGGGGCAGAAAGCTGGACACAAGGGCTGGACGCTGGGGCAGAAAGCTGGACACTGGGGCAGAAAGCTGGACGCTGGGGCAGAAAGCTGGACGCTGGGGCAGAAAGCTGGACACAGGGGGGCAGAAAGCTGGACACAGGGGGGCAGAAAGCTGGACACTGGGGCAGAACGCTGGACGCTGGGGCAGAAAGCTGGACGCTGGGGCAGAAAGCTGGACGCTGGGGCAGAAAGCTGGACACGGGGGCAGAAAGCTGGACACAGGGGGGCAGAAAGCTGGACACTGGGGCAGAACGCTGGGACAGAAAGCTGGACGCTGGGGCAGAAAGCTGGACGCTGGGGCAGAACGCTGGACGCTGGGGCAGAAAGCTGGATGCTGGGGCAGAAAGCTGGACGCTGGGGTAGAACGCTGGACGCTGGGGCAGAATGCTGGACGCTGGGGCAGAACGCTGGACACTGGGGCAGAAAGCTGGACACTGGGGCAGAAAGCTGGACACAGGGGGGCAGAAAGCTGAACGCAGGACGCTGGGGCAGAACGCTGGACGCTGGGGCAGAACGCTGGACACTGGGGCAGAACGCTGGACACTGGGGCAGAACGCTGGACACTGGGGCAGAACGCTGGACACTGGGGCAGAAAGCTGGACACTGGGGCAGAAAGCTGGACACTGGGGCAGAAAGCTGGACACAGGGGGGCACAAAGCTGGACACAGGGGGGCACAAAGCTGGACACAGGGGGGCACAGGGGCAGAACGCTGGACGCTGGGGCAGAAAGCTGGACACTGGGGCAGAAAGCTGGACACTGGGGCAGAAAGCTGGACACAGGGGGGCAGAAAGCTGGACACTGGGGCAGAAAGCTGGATACGGGGGCAGAACACTGGACGCTGGGGCAGAAAGCTGGACACGGGCAGAAAGCTGGACACAGGGGGGCAGAAAGATGGACACGGGGACAGAACGCTGGACACGGGGGCAGAAAGCTGGACGCTGGGGCAGAACGCTGGACGCTGGGGCAGAAAGCTGGACGCTGGGGCAGAAAGCTGGACACAGGGGGGCAGAAAGCTGGACACAGGGGGGCAGAAAGCTGGACACAGGGGGGGCAGAAAGCTGGACACAGGGGGGCAGAAAGCTGGACACAGGGGGGCAGAAAGCTGGACACAAGGGCTGGACGCTGGGGCAGAAAGCTGGACACTGGGGCAGAAAGCTGGACACAGGGGGGCAGAAAGCTGGACACTGGGGCAGAAAGCTGGATACGGGGGCAGAACGCTGGACGCTGGGGCAGAAAGCTGGACACGGGCAGAAAGCTGGACACAGGGGGGCAGAAAGCTAGACACGGGGACAGAACGCTGGACACGGGGGCAGAAAGCTGGACGCTGGGGCAGAACGCTGGACGCTGGGGCAGAAAGCTGGACGCTGGGGCAGAAAGCTGGACACAGGGGGGCAGAAAGCTGGACACGGGGGCAGAAAGCTGGACACAGGGGGGGCAGAAAGCTGGACACAGGGGGGCAGAAAGCTGGACACAGGGGGGCAGAAAGCTGGACACAAGGGCAGAACGCTGGACGCTGGGGCAGAAAGCTGGACACTGGGGCAGAAAGCTGGACGCTGGGGCAGAAAGCTGGACACGGGGGCAGAACGCTGGACGCTGGGGCAGAAAGCTGGACGCTGGGGCAGAAAGCTGGACGCTGGGGCAGAAAGCTGGACACGGGGCAGAACGCTGGACGCTGGGGCAGAAAGCTGGACACTGGGGCAGAAAGCTGGACATGGGGGCAGAACGCTGGACGCTGGGGCAGAAAGCTGGACACGGGGGTAGAAAGCTGGACGCTGGGGCAGAAAGCTGGACACTGGGGCAGAAAGCTGGACACAGGGGGGCAGAAAGCTGGACACTGGGGCAGAAAGCTGGACACGGGGGCAGAACGCTGGACGCTGGGGCAGAAAGCTGGACGCTGGGGCAGAAAGCTGGACGCTGGGGCAGAAAGCTGGACACTGGGGCAGAACGCTGGACGCTGGGGCAGAACGCTGGACACTGGGGCAGAAAGCTGGACACTGGGGCAGAAAGCTGGACACTGGGGCAGAAAGCTGGACACAGGGGGGCAGAAAGCTGGACACAGGGGGGCAGAAAGCTGGACACAGGGGGGCAGAAAGCTGGACACGGGGCCAGAAAGCTGGACGCTGGGGCAGAAAGCTGGACGCTGGGGCAGAAAGCTGGACGCTGGGGCAGAAAGCTGGACACAGGGGGGCAGAACGCTGGACACGGGGGCAGAACGCTGGACACGGGGGCAGAACGCTGGACACGGGGGCAGAACGCTGGACACAGGGGGGCAGAAAGCTGGACACGGGCAGAAAGCTGGACGCTGGGGCAGAAAGCTGGACACAGGGGGGCAGAAAGTTGGACGCTGGGGCAGAAAGCTGGACGCGGGGGCAGAAAGCTGGACGTGGGGGCAGAAAGCTGGACGCGGGGGCAGAAAGCTGGACGCTGGGGCACAAAGCTGGACACTGGGGCACAAAGCTGGACACAGGGCGGCACAAAGCTGGACACAGGGGGGCACAAAGCTGGACACGGGGGCACAGGGGCAGAACGCTGGACGCTGGGGCAGAAAGCTGGACACTGGGGCAGAAAGCTGGACACTGGGGCAGAAAGCTGGACACGGGGGCAGAAAGCTGGACACTGGGGCAGAAAGCTGGACACGGGGGCAGAACGCTGGACGCTGGGGCAGAAAGCTGGACACGGGCAGAAAGCTGGACACAGGGGGGCAGAAAGCTGGACGCAGGGGGGCAGAAAGCTGGACACGGGGCAGAAAGCTGGACACGGGCAGAAAGCTGGACGCTGGGGCAGAACGCTGGACACTGGGGCAGAAAGCTGGACGCTGGGGCAGAAAGCTGGACACAGGGGGGCAGAAAGCTGGACACAGGGGGGCAGAAAGCTGGACACAGGGGGGGCAGAAAGCTGGACACGGGGGCAGAAAGCTGGACACAGGGGGGCAGAAAGCTGGACACAGGGGGGCAGAAAGCTGGACACAGGGGGGCAGAAAGCTGGACACAGGGGGGCAGAAAGCTGGACACGGGGCAGAAAGCTGGACACAGGGGGGCAGAAAGCTGGACACAGGGGCAGAAAGCTGGACACAGGGGGGCAGAAAGCTGGACACAGGGGGGCAGAAAGCTGGACACGGGGGCAGAAAGCTGGACACGGGGGCAGAAAGCTGGACACAGGGGGCAGAAAGCTGGACACGGGGGCAGAAAGCTGGACACGGGGGCAGAAAGCTGTACACAGGGGAGCAGAAAGCTGGACACAGGGGGCAGAAAGCTGGACACGGGGCAGAAAGCTGGACACGGGGGCAGAAAGCTGGACACGGGGGGCAGAAAGCTGGACACGGGGGCAGAAAGCTGGACACAGGGGGGCAGAAAGCTGGACACTGGGGCAGAAAGCTGGACACAGGGGGGCAGATTGCTGGACACAGGGGCATAATGGAGAAACGGGGCATGATTGGAGACACAGGGGGCAGGATGACAGACATGGCGGCATGACTGGAGACACTGGAGGCAGGATTGGAGACAGATGGGGCAGGATCATGGGGCAGGATGGATACGATGGAGACAGATGGGGCAGGATGGATACTCATTAGGGCAGGATGGGAGAACATATGGCTGACGCCAGGAATGAGACACACAGGGGCTAGGATGGCGAATATTATTACCATAGGGGCTAATTAAGGGATATTATTACTGCAGTGATGTATTTATTTTATTTTTTGAGTACACTGTTTTAAATGGAGGGGCGGTCCTATTACTGTGTACAGTGACACTATGTCGCCTTGTACACAGGAGATCTGTACTTAGTATGCAGTGTCTGTGTACAGGTAATACAGTGATCACCAGTGACATTATACACAGGAGCTCTGTATATAGTGTATAGGTAATCCAGTGATCACCAGTGACATTATACACAGGAGCTCTGTATATAGTGTATAGGTAATACAGTGATCACCAGTGACATTATACACAGGACCTCTGTATATAGTATACAGTGTATAGTGTCAGTGTATAGGTAACACACTGACTCACCAGTGACGTAGTGACGTCTCTAGGTGAAGTCCTTCATCTTTCATCCCGCACAGACCGCCATCACTTCATCCAGCCAGGACTCGTCTCTGCAGGAAATAACACAGTTATCTCGAGTTCCACTTGCAGAACACATTACTTAATTTTCCCAACTTTTACATTACACCACACGAAGAAGGCGACATAGTGTCACTGTACACAGTAATAGGACCGCCCCTCCATTTAAAACAGTGTACTCAAAAAATAAAATAAATACATCACTGCAGTAATAATATCCCTTAATTAGCCCCTATGGTAATAATATTCGCCATCCTAGCCCCTGTGTGTCTCATTCCTGGCGTCAGCCATATGTTCTCCCATCCTGCCCTAATGAGTATCCATCCTGCCCCATCTGTCTCCATCGTATCCATCCTGCCCCATGATCCTGCCCCATCTGTCTCCAATCCTGCCTCCAGTGTCTCCAGTCATGCCGCCATGTCTGTCATCCTGCCCCCTGTGTCTCCAATCATGCCCCGTTTCTCCATTCTGCCCCTGTGTCCAGCAATCTGCCCCCCTGTGTCCAGCTTTCTGCCCCAGTGTCCAGCTTTCTGCCCCCCTGTGTCCAGCTTTCTGCCCCCCTGTGTCCAGCTTTCTGCCCCCCGTGTCCAGCTTTCTGCCCCCCTGTGTCCAGCTTTCTGCCCCCGTGTCCAGCTTTCTGCCCCCCTGTGTCCAGCTTTCTGCTCCCCTGTGTCCAGCTTTCTGCCCCCGTGTCCAGCTTTCTGCCCCCGTGTCCAGCTTTCTGCCCCCGTGTCCAGCTTTCTGCCCCCTGTGTCCAGCTTTCTGCCCCCGTGTCCAGCTTTCTGCCCCCGTGTCCAGCTTTCTGCCCCCCTGTGTCCAGCTTTCTGCCCCCCTGTGTCCAGCTTTCTGCCCCTCTGTGTCCAGCTTTCTGCCCCCGTGTCCAGCTTTCTGCCCCCCTGTGTCCAGCTTTCTGCCCCCCTGTGTCCAGCTTTCTGCCCCCCTGTGTCCAGCTTTCTGCCCCCCTGTGTCCAGCTTTCTGCCCCCCTGTGTCCAGCTTTCTGCCCCCCTGTGTCCAGCTTTCTGCCCCCCCCGTGTCCAGCTTTCTGCCCCCCCTGTGTCCAGCTTTCTGCCCCCCTGTGTCCAGCTTTCTGCCCCCCTGTGTCCAGCTTTCTGCCCCAGCGTCCAGCTTTCTGCCCCAGCGTCCAGCGTTCTGCCCCAGCGTCCAGCTTTCTGCCCGTGTCCAGCTTTCTGCCCCCGTTTCCAGCTTTCTGCCCCCCTGTGTCCAGCTTTCTGCCCGTGTCCAGCTTTCTGCCCCAGCGTCCAGCGTTCTGCCCCCGTGTCCAGCTTTCTGCCCCAGTGTCCAGCTTTCTGCCCCCCTGTGTCCAGCTTTCTGCCCCAGTGTCCAGCTTTCTGCCCCAGTGTCCAGCTTTCTGCCCCAGCGTTCTGCCCCAGCGTCCAGCGTTCTGCCCCTATGCCCCCGTGTCCAGCTTTGTGCCCCCCTGTGTCCAGCTTTGTGCCGCCCTGTGTCCAGCTTTGTGCCCCAGTGTCCAGCTTTGTGCCCCAGTGTCCAGCTTTCTGCCCCCGCGTCCAGCTTTCTGCCCCCGCATCCAGCTTTCTGCCCCAGCGTCCAACTTTCTGCCCCCCTGTGTCCAGCTTTCTGCCCCAGCGTCCAGCTTTCTGCCCGTGTCCAGCTTTCTGCCCCCCTGTGTCCAGCGTTCTGCCCCCGTGTCCAGCGTTCTGCCCCCGTGTCCAGCGTTCTGCCCCCGTGTCCAGCGTTCTGCCCCCCTGTGTCCAGCTTTCTGCCCCAGTGTCCAGCTTTCTGCCCCAGCGTCCAGCTTTCTGCCCCAGCGTCCAGCGTTCTGCCCCAGCGTCCAGCGTTCTGCCCCAGCGTCCAGCTTTCTGCCCCAGCGTCCAGCTTTCTGCCCCAGCATCCAGCTTTCTGCCCCAGCGTCCAGCGTTCTGCCCCCGTGTCCAGCTTTCTGCCCCAGTGTCCAGCTTTCTGCCCCCCTGTGTCCAGCTTTCTGCCCCAGTGTCCAGCTTTCTGCCCCAGCGTCCAGCTTTCTGCCCCCGTGTCCAGCTTTCTGCCCCAGCGTCCAGCGTTCTGCCCCCATGTCCAGCTTTCTGCCCCAGTGTCCAGCTTTCTGCCCCAGCGTCCAGCGTTCTGCCCCCGTGTCCAGCTTTCTGCCCCAGCGTCCAGCTTTCTGCCCCAGCGTCCAGCTTTCTGCCCCAGCGTCCAGCGTTCTGCCCCAGCGTCCAGCGTTCTGCCCCCGTGTCCAGCTTTCTGCCCCAGCGTCCAGCTTTCTGCCCCAGTGTCCAGCTTTCTGCCCCAGCGTCCAGCGTTCTGCCCCAGCGTCCAGCGTTCTGCCCCTGTGCCCCCGTGTCCAGCTTTGTGCCCCCCTGTGTCCAGCTTTGTGCCGCCCTGTGTCCAGCTTTGTGCCCCAGTGTCCAGCTTTGTGCCCCAGTGTCCAGCTTTCTGCCCCCGCGTCCAGCTTTCTGCCCCAGCGTCCAACTTTCTGCCCCCCTGTGTCCAGCTTTCTGCCCCAGCGTCCAGCTTTCTGCCCGTGTCCAGCTTTCTGCCCCCCTGTGTCCAGCTTTCTGCCCCCCTGTGTCCAGCGTTCTGCCCCCGTGTCCAGCGTTCTGCCCCCGTGTCCAGCGTTCTGCCCCCGTGTCCAGCGTTCTGCCCCCCTGTGTCCAGCTTTCTGCCCCAGTGTCCAGCTTTCTGCCCCAGCGTCCAGCTTTCTGCCCCAGTGTCCAGCGTTCTGCCCCAGCGTCCAGCGTTCTGCCCCAGCGTCCAGCGTTCTGCCCCAGCGTCCAGCTTTCTGCCCCAGCGTCCAGCTTTCTGCCCCAGCATCCAGCTTTCTGCCCCAGCGTCCAGCGTTCTGCCCCCGTGTCCAGCTTTCTGCCCCAGTGTCCAGCTTTCTGCCCCCCTGTGTCCAGCTTTCTGCCCCAGTGTCCAGCTTTCTGCCCCAGCGTCCAGCTTTCTGCCCCCGTGTCCAGCTTTCTGCCCCAGCGTCCAGCGTTCTGCCCCCATGTCCAGCTTTCTGCCCCAGTGTCCAGCTTTCTGCCCCAGCGTCCAGCGTTCTGCCCCCGTGTCCAGCTTTCTGCCCCAGCGTCCAGCTTTCTGCCCCAGCGTCCAGCGTTCTGCCCCAGCGTCCAGCGTTCTGCCCCCGTGTCCAGCTTTCTGCCCCAGCGTCCAGCTTTCTGCCCCAGTGTCCAGCTTTCTGCCCCAGCGTCCAGCGTTCTGCCCTTGTGTCCAGCTTTCTGCCCCCCTGTGTCCAGCTTTCTGCCCCCCTGTGTCCAGCTTTCTGCCCCCCCTGTGTCCAGCTTTCTGCCCCCCTGTGTCCAGCTTTCTGCCCCCCTGTGTCCAGCTTTCTGCCCCCCTGTGTCCAGCTTTCTGCCCCAGCGTCCAGCTTTCTGCCCCAGCGTCCAGCGTTCTGCCCCAGCGTCCAGCTTTCTGCCCGTGTCCAGCTTTCTGCCCCCGTGTCCAGCGTTCTGTCTCCGTGTCCAGCTTTCTGCCCCCCTGTGTCCAGCTTTCTGCCCGTGTCCAGCTTTCTGCCCCAGTGTCCAGCGTTCTGCCCCCGTGTCCAGCTTTCTGCCCCAGTGTCCAGCTTTCTGCCCCCCTGTGTCCAGCTTTCTGCCCCAGTGTCCAGCTTTCTGCCCCAGTGTCCAGCTTTCTGCCCCAGCGTCCAGCGTTCTGCCCCTGTGCCCCCCTGTGTCCAGCTTTGTGCCCCCCTGTGTCCAGCTTTGTGCCCCCCTGTGTCCAGCTTTGTGCCCCAGTGTCCAGCTTTGTGCCCCAGTGTCCAGCTTTGTGCCCCAGCGTCCAGCTTTCTGCCCCCACGTCCAGCTTTCTGCCCCAGCGTCCAGCTTTCTGCCCCAGCGTCCAGCTTTCTGCCCCAGCATCCAGCTTTCTGCCCCAGCGTCCAGCTTTCTGCCCCAGCGTCCAGCGTTCTGGCCCCGCGTCCAGCTTTCTGCCCCCCTGTGTCCAGCTTTCTGCCCCCCTGTGTCCAGCTTTCTGCCCCCCAGTGTCCAGCTTTCTGCCCCCCTGTGTCCAGCTTTCTGCCCCAGTGTCCAGCTTTCTGCCCCAGTGTCCAGCTTTCTGCCCCAGTGTCCAGTGTTCTGCCCCAGTGTCCAGCGTTCTGCCCCAGCGTCCAGCGTTCTGCCCCAGCGTCCAGCGTTCAGCTTTCTGCCCCCCTGTGTCCAGCTTTCTGCCCCAGTGTCCAGCTTTCTGCCCCAGTGTCCAGCTTTCTGCCCCAGTGTCCAGCGTTCTGCCCCAGTGTCCAGCGTTCTGCCCCAGCGTCCAGCGTTCTGCCCCAGCGTCCAGCGTTCAGCTTTCTGCCCCCCTGTGTCCAGCTTTCTGCCCCCCTGTGTCCAGCTTTCTGCCCCAGTGTCCAGCTTTCTGCCCCAGTGTCCAGCGTTCTGCCCCAGTGTCCAGCGTTCTGCCCCAGCGTCCAGCGTTCTGCCCCAGCGTTCTGCCCCAGCGTCCAGCTTTCTGCCCCAGCGTCCAGCTTTCTGCCCCAGCGTCCAGCGTTCTGCCCCAGCGTCCAGCTTTCTGCCCCAGCGTCCAGCTTTCTGCCCCAGCGTCCAGCTTTCTGCCCCTGTGTCCAGCTTTCTGACCCCCTGTGTCCAGCTTTCTGACCCCGTGTCCAGCTTTCTGCCCTGGGCCCCCCCGATCGCCGCTCTCAATAAAAAAAAAAAAAAAAGTTCTGCTTACCTGACCGCGATCCTGCTCTCTCTGGTTATCGGTGGGGGCGGCCATCTTCCTGAGGCCGCGCGTGCGCAGGTGGAGTGCTCTGCTGCCCGGGGCTTCTGGAAAATGGCCGCGGGATGCCGCGCATGCGCAGATGGAGATCGCGGCGGCCATTTTTCTGAAGCCGAGATGCGAACAGGTAAATTCTGCGCCGCCGGCGACCCGCCCCTCGTATTGTGCCGCCCCCCGCATTGTGCCGCCCGGGGCGGCCCGCCCCCCCCGCCCCCCCTTCCTACGCCACTGGGGGGGGGGGCGCCAAACTCGGGAACAGCCCCGGGCGGCCAAAGCTCTAGCTACGCCTGTGCTCTGGAGGATTCTATACCTTGAGGTTTGTGGTACCCCAGAGGCACCAGCAGCTTCAAATACCTGTTTGCTGCTTTAGAATGGTATTTTAGCTGCTGCTTGCTTAAAGGGAACCTGTCACCCCCCCCCCCCAGGCGTTTGTAACTAAAAGAACCACCTTGTGCTGCACTAATGCTGCATTCTGACAAGGTGGCTCTTTTAGTTCTTGTTCCTGGCACTGCTGAAATAATGATAATAATTTTGAAATTTGTCCCTCATACCTCGAAATAGCCACGGGGCAGGTCTTTCCCCCCTAATCCAGACGCCTCACAGTCGTCACTCATGGCCTCTGCACGCCGGGCACCGCCTCCTCTTCCTTCATTATCGTCCCCGGCGCCTGCGCTGTTATTTTTTTGGGGGGCATGCGCAGTTGCACTGCCCTTTGAACTGACAGCGCTGGCACCGGGGACGATAATGAAAGAAGAGGAGGCGGTGCCCGGCGCGCAGAGGCCATGAGTGACGGCTGTGAGGCCTCTGGATTAGTGGGGAAAGACCTGCCCCCGTGGCGATTTCAAGGTATGAGGGACAAATTTCAAAAGCGATTATTGCAGCAGTGCCAGGAACAAGAACTAAAAGAGCCACCTTGTCAGAATGCAGCATTAGTGCAGCACAAGTTGGCTTTTTAGTTACAAACGCCTAGGGGGTGACAGGTTCCCTTTAATCCGATGAATTTGTCTGACAGAAACCTTCCTCATTACACCTTTATCTGCACAAACCCATCTGTGTTCTTTATCAGCTACAAATCTCTTCACAGTAGGATGATCAAACTTACGTAAGTGTTAGTTAAATGCATAATGTTTTCAAACCTTCTCCAAGGCATTGCACAATTTGATGCTTTTCTTTCCCATATTGCTTGAAACCTGTGGCCAGCGTAATAATGTGGAACATCTTTCTTATGAGTTTTTAACTTTAATTGGGCTTACCTGGCAAACTAATTATAACAGGTGTTTGAGATTGACTTCAGTGATCCAAAGAACCCTGAGACACAATACCATCCATGAGTTTATTAGAGAAGCAAGCAATTAGGAGTCGAATAAGATAAACACTGCTCCAATTCATTATGTTAACATGACGTGTAATACTAATATTGTGCTTGGCTCCAACAACACATGCCTAAATACTGTGCTTGCCATCTTTTGACTGCTATCATACAAGAAATGTATCAGTGTAGTGCATGCACAGCAAATTTCAGCCAAAGCATGCCCCTTGTCCAACCATTGTTTTCACACCAGAGTTCCTACTTTCCTGAATGAAGAAACCTGGAATTTCTGGTTTCTCAGAGGCTTTAGGCAGATTTGGTGAGGCTGCCTCTTCCAGAAATCAAGAAGGTCTTCTCTTATTCTAGGAGCCCTCCAAATACTTTGCAAAAGTTGGCATGTATGTGATATAGAAGGGTTAATTTTTTTCCTCTCTGTTCTACATTTTGTTTAGTATTAATTAGCCTTATAGTCTTAAAGTTTAGGCTTTCATACTTCATCGAGTACTTTCTTATCTCATATGCAATGTTTTGCGCTTCTGCAAAAACTGTGTTATGGGTACATAATAAATAATGTCATCATGACCTGGGTAATGGGGGGCAGCAAGTGGAGATTCCTAATTGAACATTAGATTATCTGTAAATGGTATAAGAAGTATTCACTGAAGAATAAACAGAATTATTTTGCTCACAAGTGTGCATTCTTTTCTCCGATAAAGCAAGAGGAAAGAAACAGACCAGGTCTATAATATGAAGGATCACCACACAAAACTATGATAATAGTAATCAAACACAATTTTATTCAAACAACAATATAAATACAGCAAACCACATACAGTTTTAAAAACAATTTAAAAAGGCAAAACTTTGCCATATAACACAACCCACAATATGGTTAGTAGCCCACACTTGATTTAATAAATAAATATAGTGATACTCTCAGTACATCCAAAACTGCATAGACAGCATACCCTAGTACCAAATAAGGCAAATGTAGTGCAAATCAATTGCAAACCTTATAGGTAAATGTCCAAAGCTTGAGGCTGGTCATAGGGGGTAAAAAATAGTTAGTATATACACCCCACCAAATACATCAATATGTCCTAGCCGCCAATGAAGGGCAAGTATGTGGTAACATGGCTCAGAAACAGAATAACAATAAACATAAGAGGCCACAAAGGGCTACTCAAGTCTCTTGTATATCGAGCATTTTAGCATGTACACAAAAAATATATAAAGAGCCAAATGGTAAGCAATAAACATAACCACACAATGGTGAACCGATGTAAAGTTACCAAACAGACCAGCAACCTCTAATACGCAAGTGCATCCTGACAAAGCCACCAGCAGGTGGCGACACGCGTTGGGTAGCTGTGTAGCCCACACTTTGAGCCAGTCCAGCTGCAGGATGCACTTGCGTATTAGAGGTTGCTGGTCTGTTTGGTAACTTTACATCGGTTCACCATTGTGTGGTTATGTTTATTGCTTACCATTTGGCTCTTTATATATTTTTTGTGTACATGCTAAAATGCTCGATATACAAGAGACTTGAGTAGCCCTTTGTGGCCTCTTATGTTTATTGTTATTCTGTTTCTGAGCCATGTTACCACATACTTGCCCTTCATTGGCGGCTAGGACATATTGATGTACTTGGTGGGGTGTATATACTAACTATTTTTTACCCCCTATGACCAGCCTCAAGCTTTGGACATTTACCTATAAGGTTTGCAATTGATTTGCACTACATTTGCCTTATTTGGCACTAGGGTATGCTGTCTATGCAGTTTTGGATGTACTGAGAGTATCACTATATTTATTTATTAAATCAAGTGTGGGCTACTAACCATATTGTGGGTTGTGTTATATGGCAAAGTTTTGCCTTTTTAAATTGTTTTTAAAACTGTATGTGGTTTGCTGTATTTATATTGTTGTTTGAATAAAATTGTGTTTGATTACTATTATCATAGTTTTGTGTGGTGATCCTTCATATTATAGACCTGGTCTGTTTCTTTCCTCTTGCTTTATTGGTTTATTACAGGTCTTGTTGTGATCCCACGATTCGTGGTGCCCCCTTAAAATTATTTGCATTCTTTTCTCCGAGCGCTCGTTATTTGGAGGGCCTAATCAGTTAATTCGACCTCACTGGTGATCCAGCAATCTGACTTTGGGTCAGAACAAAAACTGCTACAGCATATGCTAAATATGGAGGTGTTCTTTTATAGAAGCTTTTTTTCTTGCGGTAAATAGTGCACCTTGCTGAGGAGTTCCACTGTAGCTCTACAGTGCTGTTTCTTGTACATCTATACAGAAATATGTGAAGTACTCAACTTCTGCAGAGATTTTTATTACTATGATTTTGTAATTCATCGAGTATTCTGATTTCCACTTTTCCACAGTGAACCCCACCTAAGGTCACATACATGTGAAAGTACTATTTATTCCGTGTGAACTGTAGGGACTCAGTGTGTCGCTGCGTGATGTGTCTATGTGAAACAGTGGTGTTAGAAGAGAACACTCATTAATACAGCATTCACTGAAGCATGGCACTATTTGTTTCTCGTGGATACGTCCATTGCGTCCCATAGATTGCTATGAGCACTGTTTTTAAGATCTATATTACATGGGTTCCAAATGTGGCCAAGGGGCATGGGTATTATAGGGTATTAGTAGAAATGGAAAGCAACTTACATATAAATTGTGACATTTAAAGCGATGGTTAAAGGTATGTGCCATGTTTATCTTTCTGGCAATCATTTCTGAGATCGTACTCACCTATTAACTATCGGTTTACTATTATCTCTAGCAATATTTATACACAAAAGAATATTTGACAAGATAATATTTAAGCATTTATTATTGAGCACTGCCTTTACTTTCACATGTACGGTTTAAATATTTATTTCTACAGTGGTAAAAATTATGGTCCTGTATTCACACCATTACAGGACTCTCTGAGTGGAGCGTAAAAGTGCCCCCACACAGCTGTCTCTACCAACTCACCCAACACAAGCAATTTTGCAATTTACCTCTTATTAAAAATTCTGATCTCAAAATTGTTGAGATTTTTAAAGGGAACCTGTCACCAGAATTTGGCGGGACAGGTTTTCGGTCATATGGGCTGGGTTTTCGGGTGTTTGATTCATTGGCTGCATGCTGGCCGCAATATTGGATTGAAGTTCATGCTGTGTCCTCCGTAGTACACGCCTGCGCAAGGCAATCTTGCCTTGCGCACGCACAGTATGCTTTGCCCAACTGCGGGCAAAGCCGAAAAGCATTAGTGCGCATGCACCGGCGCACTATGTTCCGGAACACAGCGAAATACTTCCGGGACATAGTGCGCCGGCGCATGCGCACTAATGCTTTTTAGCCTTTCCCACAGTTGGGCAAAGCATACTGTGCGTGCGCAAGGCAAGATTGTCTTGAGCAGGCGTGTACTACGGAGGACAGAGCATGAACTTCAATCCAATATTGCGGCCAGCATGCAGCCAGCGGGTAAGGAAAGGGTGAATCAAACACCCGAAAACCCCGCCCATATGACCGCAAACCGGTCCCTCCAAATTCTGGTGACAGGTTCCCTTTAACCACTTCCCGGCATTGGACATTCCAATACGTCCTATTTTGCAATGTGTTTTGCATTGGGTGTATTGGTACGTCATGGTGATCGTGCAGTTACAGGAGCTGGAGGTGCTTCTCACAAAATTAGAATATCATCAAAAAGTTAATTTATTTCAGTTCTTCAATACAAAAAGTGAAACTCATATATTATATAGAGTCATTACAAACAGAGTGACCTATTTCAAGTAGTTAATTCTGTTTATGCTGATGATTATGGCTTACAGCCAATGAAAACCCAAGAGTCATTATCTCAGTAAATTATAATAACAAAAAACACCTGCAAAGGCTTCCTAAGCATTGAAAAAGATCCCTTAGTCTGTTTAAGTAGGCTCCACAATCATGGGGAAGACTGCTGACTTGACAGATGTCCAGAAGGCAGTCATTGACACGTTCCATAAGGAGGGAAGCCACAAAAGGTCATTGCTAAAGAAGCTGACTGTTCACAGAGTGCTGTATCCAAGTATATTAATGGAAAGTTGAGTGGAAGAAAGAAGTGTGCACACAAGCAACCGGGATAACCACAACTTTGAAACGATTGTTAAGAAAAGGCCATTGAAAAATTTGGGGAGATTCACAAGGAGTGGACTGCTGCTGGAGTCATTGATCAGTGATGGTTTGGGGAGCCATGTCATCTGCTGGTGTAGGTCCATTGAGTTTTATCAAGACCAAAATCAGTGCAGCCGTCTACCAGGAAATATTAGAGCACGTCATGCTTCCCTCTGCCAACAAGCTTTTTGGAGATGGAAATTTCATTCTCCAGCAGGACTTGGCACCTGTTCACACTGCCAAAAGTACCAATACCTGGTTTAAAAACAACAGTATCACTGTGCTTGCTTGGACAGCAAACTCACGTGACTAAGAGGAAGATGAGAGACACCAGACTCAACAATGAAGACGACCTGAAGGCTGCAATCAAAGCACCTGGGCTTCTATAACATCTCAGCAGTGCCACAGACTGATAGCCTCCATGCCACGCCACACTGATGCATTAATAGATGCAAAAGGAGCCCCAGCAAAGTATTGAGTGCATTTATTGAACATACAGTACATTTCAGTAGGACAACATTTCGGATTTTAAAATCATTTTTCAAGCTGATGTTATTAAGTATTCTAATTTACTGAGATAATGACCTTTGGGTTTTCATTGGCTGTAAGCCATAATCATCAACATTAACAGAAATAAACACTTGAAATAGATCACTCTGTTTGTAATGACTCTATATAATATTTGAGTTTCACTTTTTGTATTGAAGAACTGAAATAAATTAACTTTTTGATGATATTCTAATTTAGTGAAAAGCACTTGTAATTCTTAATCATCGCTGGAGAGCCGCATAAATGGACCACTATTTATTTAACGAAATAGAGTTAATCTGCAGTTCAGTAGTGTTACTGTTGTGAATTCTGCTCTTGGGCTCCCTCCGGTGGTTGTTGGTGGTAGTGCAGTTGTCTTGAGGTTGTAATCCGGGCAGGTGTTTCTGCTGATTGCAGCTCTATTAGGTATTTAGGTGTGCAGGATCCATGAGTCCATGCCAGTTGTCCATTGTACTTGGAGGGATTGCATCTCTCTCTGGCTCCTCATGCCCTGCTGCCAATTCAGCTAAGATAAGTGTCTGTTTTTTTGTCTTTGCGCACACATGCAGTGTGCTTTGCAATTCAGTGCAATTCATTGTGTTTTTGTCCAGCTTAGACTTTGTTTGGATTTTTCAGTCATGCTGGATTCTCAGGAGATGCAGATATACTTTCTATGTCTTTAGTTAGATGTAGAATATTTGTATTATCTGCTGTGGATATTTTTAGGATTTTAATACTGACCGCTTAGAATTCTGTCCTATCCTTTTCTATTTAGCTAGAAGTGCCTCTTTTGCTAAATCCTGTTTTTCTGCCTGCGTGTGTTTTTCCTCTTATACTCACAGTCAATATTTGTGGGGGGCTGCCTATCCTTTGGGGTTCTGCTCTGAGGCAAGATAGAATTCCCATTTCCATCTATAGGGGTATTTAGTCCTCCGGCTGTGTCGAGGTGTCTAGGACGTGTTAGGTACATCCCACGGCTACTTCTAGTTGCGGTGTTAGTTTAGGGTTTGCGGTCAGTACAGGTACCACCTACTCCTGAGAAAGTCTCTCATGCGGCTCCAAGGTCACCGGATCATAACAGTACAACTGGCCAATAATGAGTTAAATGCATCTCAGAAGAAGGGAAGAAAGAGCCATTTTTTTTTCTGTAGCCTGCTTTGTCTTTTCTTCCCTCCTTTCCTCTGGGTGACTGAGGAGTCTTGTGCTAGCATGGATGTTCAGGGATTAGTTTCTCGTATAGACCAGCTTGCTGCTAAGGTACAGGGTATTTCTGATTATATTGTTCAGACTCCGGTTTTAGAACCTAGGATTCCTACTCCTGATTTGTTTTTTGGGGACAGGTCCAAATTTTTGAGTTTTAAAAACAATTGTAAACTGTTTTTTGCTCTGAAGCCTCGTTCCTCTGGTGATCCCATTCAGCAGGTTAAAATTGTCATCTCCCTGCTGCGTGGCGACCCTCAGGATTGGGCATTTTCCCTGGAATCTGGGAATCCGGCCTTGCTTAATGTAGATGCCTTTTTTCAGGCTCTACGATTATTATATGATGAACCAAATTCTGTGGATCAAGCGGAGAAGACCTTGTTGGCCCTGTCTCAGGGTCAAGAAGTGGCAGAATTGTATTGTCAGAAATTTAGAAAATGGTCTGTGTTGACTAAATGGAATGGCGGCAATTTTCAGAAAGGGTCTTTCTGAATCTGTTAAAGATGTTATGGTGGGGTTTCCCACGCCTGTTGGTCTGAGTGATTCTATGTCTCTGGCCATTCAGATTGATCGGCGCTTGCGGGAGCGCAGAACTGTGCGCGCTGTGGTGTTGTCCTCAGAGCAGATGCCTGAGTCTATGCAGTGTGATAGGATTCTGTCTAGAATGGAACAACAAGGATTCAGACGTCAGAATAGGTTGTGTTTTTATTGTGGCGATGCTTCTCATGTCATTTCAATCTGCCCAAAGCGTACAAAGAGAATCGCTAGTTCAGTTGCCATCGGAACTGTACAACCTACATTTCTGTTATCTGTGACCTTGATCTGCTCATTGTCATCATTTTCGGTCATGGCGTTTGTGGATTCAGGCGCCGCTTTGAACTTAATGGACTTTGAATTTGCCAGGCGTTGTGGTTTCCCCTTGCAGTCTTTGCAGAACCCTATTCCTTTAAGGGGCATTGATGCTACACCTTTGGCTAAAAATAAACCCCAGTTTTGGACACAAGTGACCATGTGCATGGCGCCAGCCCATCAGGAAGATTGTCGTTTTCTGGTGTTGCATAATTTGCATGATGCTATTGTGCTGGGTTTTCCATGGTTGCAGATACATAATCCTGTGTTGGATTGGAAGTCTATGTCTGTGACTAGTTGGGGTTGTCAGGGGGTTCATAATAACATTCCTGTGATGTCAATCTCCTCTTCCTCCTCTTCTGAAGTTCCAGAGTTTTTGTCTGATTTTCAGGATGTATTCGATGAGCCCAAGTCCAGTTCCCTTCCACCGCATAGGGACTGTGATTGTGCTATTGACTTGATTCCAGGCTGTAAGTTTCCTAAGGGCTGACTTTTCAACCTGTCTGTGCCGGAACATACCGCCATGCGGAGTTATGTTAAGGAGTCTTTGGAGAAAGGGCATATTCGGCCATCTTCTTCACCATTGGGAGCGGGATTTTTTTTTGTTGTTAAGAAGGATGGCTCCTTGAGACCCTGTATTGATTATCGCCTCTTGAATAAGATCACGGTCAAGTTTCAATACCCTTTACCTTTGCTTTCCGATTTGTTTGCCAGGATTAAGGGGGCTAGTTGGTTTACTAAAATTGACCTTCGGGGGGGCATATAATCTTGTTCGTATTAAGCAGGGTGACGAATGGAAAACTGCGTTTAATACGCCCGAAGGCCATTTTGAATACCTTGTGATGCCATTCGGGCTCTCTATTGATCCGTCTGTTTTTCAGTCCTTCATGCATGATATCTTCCGGAATTATCTTGATAAATTCATGATTGTATATTTGGATGACATCTTAATTTATTCCGATGATTGGGAGTCTCATGTGAAACAGGTCAGGATGGTATTTCAGATCCTTCGTGATAATACTTTGTTTGTGAAGGGGTCTAAGTGTCTCTTTGGAGTGCAGAAGGTTTCTTTTTTGGGCTTTATTTTTTCTCCCTCATCTATAGAGATGGATCCGGTTAAGGTTCAGGCCATTCATGATTGGATTCAACCCACATCTGTGAAGAGCCTTCAGAAATTTTTGGGCTTTGCTAATTTTTATCGCCGTTTCATTGCTAACTTCTCCAGTGTGGTTAAACCCCTGACCGATTTGACGAAGAAAGGCGCTGATGTAACGAATTGGTCCCCTGTGGCTCTCTCTGCCTTTCAGGAGCTTAAACGCCGATTTACTTCTGCCCCGGTGTTGCGTCAGCCAGATGTTTCTCTTCCGTTTCAGGTTGAGGTTGACGCTTCTGAGATTGGGGCAGGGGCCGTTTTGTCTCAGAGGAATTCTGATGGTTCCTTGATGAAACCGTGTGCCTTCTTTTCCCGTAAGTTTTCGCCTGCTGAACGCAATTATGATGTCGGCAATCGGGAGTTGTTGGCTATGAAGTAGGCGTTTGAGGAATGGCGACATTGGCTTGAGGGAGCCAAGCACCGTATTGTGGTCTTGACCGATCATAAAAATCTGATTTACCTCGAATCTGCCAAGCGGCTGAATCCTAGACAGGCTCAATGGTCCCTGTTTTTCTCCCGTTTTGATTTCGTGGTCTCGTATCTTCCGGGTTCTAAGAATGTTAAGGCTGATGCCCTCTCTAGGAGTTTGTTGCCTGATTCTCCTGAGGTATTTGAGCCGGTCGGCATTCTGAAGGAAGGGGTGGTCCTTTCTGCCTTTTCCCCTGATTTGCGACGGGTTCTGCAGGAATTTCAGGCTGACAAACCTGACCGCTGTCCTGTGGGGAAACTGTTTATTCCTGATAGATGGACTAGTAGAGTGATTTCTGAGGTTCACTGTTCTGTGTTGGCTGGTCATCCTGGTATTTTTGGTACCAGAGATTTGGTTGGTAGGTCCTTTTGGTGGCCTTCTTTGTCACGTGATGTGCGTTCTTTTGTGCAGTCCTGTGGGACTTGTGCGCGGGCCAAGCCTTGTTGTTCCCATGCTAGTGGGTTGCTTTTGCCTTTGCCGGTCCCTGAGAGGCCCTGGACGCATATTTTTATGGATTTTATTTCAGATCTTCCGGTTTCCCAGAGGATGTCGGTTATCTGGGTGGTTTGTGACCGGTTTTCTAAGATGGTTCATTTGGTGCCTTTGCCTAAATTGCCTTCCTCTTCTGATCTGGTTCCATTGTTTTTTCAGCATGTGGTTCGTTTGCATGGTATTCCGGAGAATATTGTGTCCGACAGAGGTTCCCAGTTTGTTTCTAGGTTTTGGCGGGCCTTTTGTGCTAGGCTGGGCATTGATTTGTCTTTTTCTTCCGCATTTCATCCTCAGACAAATGGCCAGACCGAGCGAACTAATCAGACTTTGGAAACTTATTTGAGATGCTTTGTGTCTGCTGATCAGGATGATTTGGGTGGCTTTCTTGCCATTGGCCGAGTTTGCCCTTAATAATCGGGCTAGTTCGGCTACCTTGGTTTCGCCCTTCTTTTGTAATTTTGGTTTTCATCCTCGTTTTTCTTTGGGGCAAGTTGAACCTTCTGATTGTCCTGGTGTGGATTCTGTGGTTGACAGGTTGCAGCAGATTTGGGCTCATGTGGTGGACAATTTGGTGTTGTCTCAGGAAGAGGCTCAGTGTTTTGCTAACCGTCGTCGGTGTGTTGGTTTCCGGCTTCGGGTTGGGGATTTGGTCTGGTTGTCTTCCCGTCATGTTCCTATGAAGGTTTCTTCCCCTAAGTTTAAGCCTCGGTTTATTGGTTCTTATAGGATTTCTGAGATTATCAATCCAGTGTCTTTTCGTTTGGCCCTTCCGGCCTCTTTTGCCATTCATAATGTTTTCCATAGATCTTTATTGCGGAAATATGTGGTGCCCGTTGTTCCCTCGGTTGATCCTCCTGCTCCTGTGTTGGTTGATGGGGAGTTGGAGTATGTGGTTGAGAAGATTTTGGATTCTCGCTTTTCGAGGCGGAGGCTTCAGTACCTTGTCAAATGGAAGGGTTATGGCCAGGAGGATAATTCTTGGGTTTTTGCCTCTGATGTCCATGCTGCTGATTTGGTCCGTGCCTTTCATCTGGCTCGTCCTGATCGGCCTGGGGGCTCTGGTGAGTGTTCAGTGACCCCTCTTCAAGGGGGGGTACTGTTGTGAATTCTGCTCTTGGGCTCCCTCCGGTGGTTGTTGGTGGTAGTGCAGTTGTCTTGGGGTTGTAATCCAGGCAGGTGTTTCTGCTGATTGCAGCTCTATTAGGTATTTAGGTGTGCAGGATCCATGAGTCCGTGCCAGTTGTCCATTGTACTTGGAGGGATTGCATCTCTCTCTGGCTCCTCATGCCCTGCTGCCAATTCAGCTAAGATAAGTGTCTGGTTTTTTGTCTTTGTGCACACATGCAGTGTGCTTTGCAATTCAGTGCAATTCATTGTGTTTTTGTCCAGCTTAGACTTTGTTTGGATTTTTCAGTCATGCTGGATTCTCAGGAGATGCAGATATACTTTCTATGTCTTTAGTTAGATGTAGAATATTTGTATTATCTGCTGTGGATATTTTTAGGATTTTAATACTGACCGCTTAGAATTCTGTCCTATCCTTTTCTATTTAGCTAGAAGTGCCTCTTTCCAAAACCTGTTTTTCTGCCTGCGTGTGTTTTTCCTCATATACTCACAGTCAATATTTGTGGGGGGCTGCCTATCCTTTGGGGTTCTGCTCTGAGGCAAGATAAAATTCCCATTTCCATCTATAGGGGTATTTAGTCCTCCGGCTGTGTCGAGGTGTCTAGGACGTGTTAGGTACATCCCACGGCTACTTCTAGTTGCGGTGTTAGTTTAGGGTTTGCGGTCAGTACAGGTACCACCTACTCCTGAGAAAGTCTCTCATGCGGCTCCAAGGTCACCGGATCATAACATGTTACACTGCTGCTTGGCTGCCGGCAACTGAGCAAAAATGAACTTATTTCCTCTTGGGAGCCACTTGCTTTCAGTAATTGGGGCCATGCAGAGAGCTATTACAGCCATAGCTCACAGCAATACTTACCATACTGTGAGCGGCAGCTGTAGGCATGCCCAGGCACTTTGACAACTTGCTCTGCATGTCAAGTTGACAGGTTAACTTTAACCAACAGATGAGCTCCTGCAGTAAAAGCCTTTAGAAGCCTTTAAAACCCTTTAGAAGCCGCGATCAATAGCGATTGCAGCATTTAGAAGGTTTTGACAGGGAACATCTTCACTCGCCCTTCATTTACAACCCCCAAGATGCGATCACAGAATGAAAACCTGCTCAGCATTGCATCAGTGCAGAGTCGGCTGTCAGTGCTGTGATTACAGCCGCTATTCACTATGTACTCAGCGGTGACTGTAAACGCACCTGGCGAGCCTCTGTATCTGAAGGCTGCTGGGAGCAGTAATGTATCAGTGGGGCCTGCTGTAGTATGTCATTAACCTGCAAATTAACTGTGTATCTGCAAGTTAATAGTGGATATGACAGGTCTCCTTTATGCACACTGTGGTGCTCAGAAGGGAGAGAGTGCATTTAGTTTTGGGAGTGCAGATTTTGGTGGATTTCCTTTGGGTAGAGCAATGCCGCTTTTTCAAAGCCTTTATGCCACTAATAATGTGAAAACCACCTATATTTCCATTGACAGATCAAGGACCTGAGTGTTGACTCATTTTTGGTGGGTTGGGTTTTTATTGGTACAATTTTTGGGTGCATAACATCTTGGATCACTTTTAAAGTTCAGTTCACATTTATCCTGCGCTCTACATTGAGCTCTTACATAGGGCTTTCCATCTAACTCTCCAAAATATGTTATCTAGATACAACTCCCCTGACAGATCCATTCTTTAAACTGCAGTTAGCATCCACATGTTTGTCATTACTGTAGTAAGGAGAGCAAAATAACACATTACTTCAGGGGGTGCAATTCTTAAAACATGGTCTTGGTTGGTTTTTTTTTACATTTAAGCCCCTGAAAAACTTCAGAAGTGAAGTGGTCTAAAAAAAACAAATGTTTTGTAAAGGTCATTAAAAATGTTAAATTAGTGCTAAACTTTTAAAGGGAAACCACCCCCTGGATGATTTTGAGCTATCAATATAGGTATACAGGTAAAAGAATGATTAACCCCATCTTACCTGTATACCTCATACTGTAGCTGCTGAGTAGATCTTGAGAAATGCAGTTATAATGTTTTATATTAATGATTTCTTCCAGACTCTGGGGCATGCGGTGCCTGGAACAAATCCCTGCCTCCTGTAGGCATACATGTAAGACTGGTATAACCATTCTATTTTCTGTATGCCCATAGTAATAGCTCAAAATTATCCAGGGGGTGATAGATTCCCTTTAACCTTTGTAACAGCCTAGCAAAAAAATAGAAATTTCAAAAATTATGCTGACTTATAGTAGACATATATTAAATGCTATTTGTCAATTATGTTTGTGTGGTATGAGTATCTGTTTTAAGGGGAATCTGTCACCATGTTTTTGCTATGTTTCCTGAGAGCATCATGATGTAGGTGCAGAAACCTCGATTCCAATGGTGTGTTACTTACTGGGCTGCTTGCTGCAGTTTTGATAAAATTTCTTAACCCTCCCCTCTACTGATTAGCAGCTTTCTGTCAGTGTACAAAAAAAAGTTATAGGGTAGGAGGACTACATGGAAGAAACAACTACCTATCTCATGATAATCATCTGTTGATAAAGCAATGATTTTATTAAAACAACAAGCGTCTGTCACGATATATAGCTCTGGCAAAACCTAAGAGACCACCACATCAAAACCCTGTCATGGGCAGCCCAATCTCCAGACCAGAACCCCATGGAAATCCTCTGGAATGTAATCAAGAGGATGATGGATAGTCACAAGCCATCAAACAAAGAAGAACTGCTTACATTTTTGCGCCAGGAGCAGTGTGAAAGACTGGTGGAAAGCATGCCAAGACGCATGAAAGCTGTGATTAAAAATCATGGTTATTCCACAAAATATTGATTTCTGAACTCTTCCTGAGTTAAAACATTAGTATTGTTGTTTTTAAATGATTATTAACTTGTTTTCTTTGCATTATTTGAGGTCTGAAAGCACTGTTTTTGTTTTTGTTTTATTTTGACCATTTCTGCTCTTCAGAAAAAAAATACAAAATTTATTGCTTGGAAATTCTGAGACATGTCAGGAGTTTATAGACTAAAAAAACAATTTATATTTTACTCAATACCTACCTATAAAGAGACAAATCAGAGAAAGTTAAAATTTTGCAGTGGTCTCTTAATTTTTACCAGACCTGTATATAGCGACCCCACGGGTGGTCAGTAGTGGATGGCACAACAAACACACGGGATGGACAAGAGGGGAGGAGGGTCCTATCAATTGGGAAATGAAGGAAGGGACACCCCTGAGCTCAAATCTGAGCCTGTCCCTGAACTCCCCTAATGCCCTAAGTGGGTCCTTCCCCCCACCACCGCCAGGAACCTAGTCCCTCGCTATCACCTCACACTGCCCTGGCTAGTGCACTGACTGGCAAGGGGTGCTAGCCTCACCACTGCAAATGGTACCACACAAGCGATAGTGACAAACACAAAAGGGACAAGGAGTAAACACAACACTTAGCTTCCAGAAACTGCTGCCAAGCTCCACACCGCAGATGACACAGAAGCCAGTCTCCAAACTCCAGAAACAGCAGACACCAGAGAGCTGCAACTGCAAGGATGGTCTCCATAGAGAAACTGTATCACAACAGTAAGCTGATGCATCAGGTGACCATTTAAAGGATGTGGGAGTGGTCACTACCCACATCAGCTGACCCAGCAACACTGCAGTTACAGCAGTTTGCCAGTGGGGGAAAACTGACATTAACCCCCGCTGTTCCTGAAAGGAAAAAAGATATATTTAAAACAGAGTGGAACCAGAGCTGCCACAAATGCAAACATGGATCGTGACAGCGTCTCAGTAATTGACATTTCTAAAATCAGATTCTCGGCACCTATATCAAAAACCTGCTGATAGATTTGCCCTAAGGGCATAAAGATAAAAAGTTTGCAAATTTTTAAAAATGTTTGTCAAATTCTAGATATTTTCATAACTAACTGCAAATCATATCGACCTAAATTTACCAGTGACATAAACTATAATGTGTCACAAAAAAAATCAGCCTCAGAATCACATGGATATTGGCATTTCAGAGTTTTTACCACTTAAAATGACATCAGATTTGAAAACTTTGGCCTGGTCAGGAATGTGTAGTTATTTACTTTTTGATGTCTAGGTTGCTGACCACCTCTGGAAACTCTTAGTGGTGGTCAGTCTGCTAGGCAAGGAGTGCAGTATATGCTAAATTTTGCTATAGAGCTGGTCAGATCAGGCCACTGCACTTTTCAATGCTGCAAGGGCAAAGCTTCCTCTGATGCAGTACTAGATAACGCAAAGTTTGAGTAATGGAGCCAAATTACAAAACTATCAAAGGAGTACACTGCTTCCGGTAAGCCGGAATCGGGGTACTGGTGTAATTCTGAAATTGAATTGTTGTAGAGCTCACCTTGTGAGGTGTATCCTTTAATCCTAGGTCTAGGTGTGCACGTAGATCCTGGGCATTGATGTAGCAGAAGAAAAGCATGTATTGAGAGAAGTCTTGACACACTGGAGGCCGCTGGCAGACAAGACATGGGAAAATGTCATGCTGCTGCAGTGGAGTATAACACAACTTCCACCAGAGGGAGCTTGAGAGGGAAGTGAGACTGCCTACACAGAACTCAAGAAAAACGAGCAGCATCCAATCCAGGTGAAAAAAGTACAAGTCCTTTATTCTGCCACCAAATCATACAACATTTCGACCAAGCATGGTCTTTGTCAAGTATACAATATGGTATAAATGGCCACCTTATATGGTGTGGAGCTGTATAAGCACCAATCACCATCAAGGGGCGGCCTTTATGTAACTAAATATAAATAATACGAAAAATACAGCAATCTATACAAAACATGTTTCAAATCATCATTATATTATTCTAAAAATCAATTCTATACAGTAATAGCCAGCCGAACATTCAGTGCACTAGAATGGGACTCAACCCCTATGTACATACACCAATCATCTTAAAGGGAACCTGTCACCCCCAAAATTGATGGTGAGGTAAGCTCACCATCATCAGGGGCTTATCTACAGCATTCTGTAATGCTGTAGATAAGCCCCCGATGTTACCTGAAAGAGGAGAAAAAGACGTTAGATTATACTCACCCAGGGGCGGTCCCGCTCCGATCAGGTCCGGTAAAGCGCCTCCCATCTTCATTCCATGACGTCCTCTTCTGGTCTTCACGCCGCGGCTCCGGCGCAGGCGTACTTTGCCCTGTTGAGGGCAGAGCAAAGTACTGCAGAGCGCAGGCGCCAGAAAGGTCAGAGAGGCCCAGCGCCTGCGCACTGCAGTACTTTGCTCTGCCCTCAACAGGGCAGACAAAGTACGCCTGCGCCGGAGCCGCGGCGTGAAGACCCGAAGAGGACGTCATGGAATGAAGATGGGAGGCGCCGGAGCGGACCTGAGACACCCATTTGACCGGACCGCAGCTGGACCGCCCCTGGGTGAGTATAATCTAACGTCTTTTTCTCCTCTTTCAGGTAACATCGGGGGCTTATCTACAGCATTACAGAATGCTGTAGATAAGCCCCTGATGCCGGTGGGCTTACCTCACCATCGATTTTGGGGGTGACAGGTTCCCTTTAATGCTATCTAGTTGTCATAGTTTCAATCCACCAATCGGCAGATTACCCATTGTAAACAATCCCCTCATCCAATCCAAGATCGATATTGAGTTGGCGCTTAAACATAAACAAACCAATCATACCACTCCACCAAATGTATGCCTCACTTGTACTGTCCATCGACAGCGCATGTGCACAAGCCGCTTCCGGTGAGCGGCCACGCATGATCACATGATCGCACCACCAGGCGCAACCCACTGCGCACGCGGTGCACAACGGCAAGCCGGCCAACAGGGCCGCCAGACACTTCGCGCGCCCGTGTTCGCTCCAAAGAGGGGCCAGAGCGAGCATTCACCTGACCACACCCCCGGACCGCCCACTGCCCGTCGGCATATCGCACACTACCAAGGAGGCTCAGGACAAAGCATTGAGCCATCTCTGTCATGGTTCCCAATGGCAAGGGAACGTAAGAAACATATAAGTAACGAACGAGCTCTCGGGTGATGGAAACTCGAGTTGACCGTGAGCTAAATCTACCACACAACTAACAGTAGCCAGGGAGCATACCTACGGCTTCCTATATGCCACGCGCCAGCCGGAGGACTAACTACGCCTGATAGAGGAAGAAACAGACCTGGCTTACCTCTAGGGAAATACCCCAAAAGATGATAGCAGCCCCCCACATGTAATAACGGTGAATTAAGAGGAAAAGACATACACAGTATGAAAGTAGATTTAGCAAAGAGAGGTCCACTTACTAGATAGCAGAAGGATACAAAAGAGGACTTCACGGTCAACTGAAAACCCTTTCAAAAACCATCCTGAAATTACTTTAAGACTCCTGTGTCAACTCATGACACAGGAGTGGCAATTTCAGCCCGCAAGAGCTTCCAGCTACAGAGAATTACAAAAACTGCAAACTGGACAAAAGGTACAAAACAAAAAGATAAAGTCCACTTAGCTGATCAGCAGACTAGTAGCAGGAACATGCAACCGAAGGCTCTGGTTACAATGATGACCGGCAAGGAAATGACTGGAGAGCAAGGCTAAATAGGAAACTCCCAAACACTGATGGAAGCAGGTGAACAGAAGCAGCAAAGTGCAAACAAGTCACCAGTACCACCAGCAACCACCAGGGGAGCCCAAAAAGCGGATACACAACAGTACCCTCCCCTTAAGGAGGGGGCACCGAACCCTCACAAGAACCGCCAGGGCGATCTGGATGAGCCCTATGAAAGGCACGAACCAAATCCGAGGCATGAACATCAGAGGCAGTTACCCAAGAATTATCTTCCTGACCATAGCCTTTCCATTTAACCAGATATTGAAGTCTCCGTCTGGAAATACGGGAGTCCAAGATCTTCTCTACGACGTACTCCAATTCACCCTCCACCAGCACAGGAGCAGGAGGTTCAGTAGAAGGAACCACCGGTACCTCATATCTCCGCAACAACGACCGATGGAACACATTATGGATAGCGAAAGATGCCGGGAGGTCCAAACGAAAGGAAACAGGGTTAAGAATCTCCAAAATCCTATAAGGACCGATGAACCGAGGCTTAAATTTGGGAGAAGAAACCCTCATAGGGACAAAACGGGAAGACAACCACACCAAGTCCCCAACACGAAGGTGGGAACCAACACGACGACGACGGTTAGCAAACTGCTGAGTCCTCTCCTGGGACAATTCCAAATTATCCACCACTTGTCCCCAAATCCGATGCAACCAATCCACCACCGCATCCACTCCAGGACAATCCGAAGATTCAACCTGACCAGATGAAAAACGCGGATGAAACCCTGAACTGCAAAAGAAAGGAGAAACCAAAGTGGCAGAACTAGCCCGATTATTAAGAGCAAACTCCGCCAACGGCAGAAAGGCAACCCAATCATCCTGATCCGCAGACACAAAACACCTCAAATAAGTCTCCAAAGTTTGATTAGTTCGCTCCGTCTGGCCATTGGTCTGAGGATGGAATGCAGACGAAAAGGACAAATCAATGCCCAACCTGGCACAGACTGCCCGCCAAAATCTAGACACGAACTGGGTACCCCTGTCAGAAACTATGTTTTCCGGAATACCATGCAAGCGAACCACATTTTGAAAAAACAGAGGGACCAACTCAGATGAGGAAGGCAACTTAGGCAATGGCACCAAATGAACCATTTTAGAAAAACGGTCACACACCACCCAGATGACAGACATCTTCTGAGAAACAGGGAGATCCGAAATAAAGTCCATAGAGATGTGCGTCCAAGGCCTCTTCGGAATAGGCAAGGGCAACAACAACCCACTAGCCCTAGAACAACAAGGCTTGGCCCGAGCACACACATCGCAAGACTGCACAAAAACACGCACATCTCGAGACAGGGAAGGCCACCAGAAGGATCTAGCCACCAAATCTCTGGTGCCAAAAATTCCCGGATGACCTGCCAGAGTAGAAGAATGAACTTCCGAGATGACTCTAGTGGTCCACTCGTCAGGAACAAACAGTCTACCAGACGGACAACGATCAGGTCTATCCGCCTGAAATTCTTGCAAAGCACGTCGCAAATCTGGAGAGACAGCAGACAAAACCACTCCATCCTTAAGGACACCAGCAGGTTCAGAATTCCCAGGAGAGTCAGGCTCAAAACTCCTAGAAAGAGCATCTGCTTTCACATTCCTAGAACCCGGTAAGTACGAGACCACAAAATTAAACCGGGAAAAGAACAACGACCAACGTGCCTGTCTAGGATTCAGGCGCCTGGCAGACTCCAAATAAATTAAATTCTTGTGATCAGTCAAAACTACCACCTGATGTCTGGCACCCTCAAGCCAATGACACCACTCCTCAAACGCCCACTTCATGGCCAAAAGCTCCCGATTACCAACATCATAGTTTCGCTCGGCGGCCGAAAATTTTCGCGAAAAGAACGCACAAGGTCTCATCACTGAGCAGTCGGAACTTTTCTGCGACAAAACCGCCCCCGCTCCGATCTCGGAAGCATCGACCTCAACCTGAAAGGGAAGAGAAACATCAGGCTGGCGCAACACAGGGGCAGACAAAAAGCGGCGCTTAAGCTCCCGAAAGGCCTCCACGGCAGCAGGGGACCAATTGGCAACATCAGCACCCTTTTTAGTCAAATCTGTCAGAGGTTTAGCAACGCCAGAAAAACCAGCTATAAATCGACGATAAAAATTAGCAAAGCCCAAGAATTTCTGGAGACTCTTCAGAGAAGTAGGCTGCGTCCAGTCGTAAATAGCCCGAACCTTGACAGGGTCCATCTCAATAGAAGAAGGGGAAAAAATATACCCCAAAAATGAAATTTTTTGAACCCCAAAAACACACTTTGAACCCTTTACACACAAAGAATTCTCCCGCAAAACCTGAAAAACCCTCCTGACCTGCTGAACATGAGACTCCCAGTCATCAGAAAAAATCAAAATATCATCCAAGTACACAATCATAAATTTATCCAAATATTCACGGAAAATATCATGCATTAAGGACTGAAATACAGAAGGTGCATTAGAAAGGCCGAAAGGCATTACCAAATACTCAAAATGGCCCTCAGGCGTATTAAATGCGGTCTTCCACTCATCCCCCTGCTTAATTCGCACCAAATTATACGCCCCACGAAGATCAATCTTAGAGAACCACTTAGCCCCCCTTATGCGAGCAAACAAATCAGTCAGCAAAGGCAACGGATACTGATATTTGACTGTAATTTTATTCAGGAGACGATAATCAATACAAGGCCTCAGAGAGCCATCCTTTTTAGAGACAAAGAAAAAACCGGCTCCTAAAGGTGATAAAGAAGGACGAATATGTCCCTTTTCCAGGGACTCCTTAATATACTCGCGCATAGCAGCATGTTCAGGTACAGATAGGTTAAACAAACGACCCTTTGGAAATTTACTGCCAGGAATCAGATCTATGGCGCAATCACAATCCCTGTGAGGAGGGAGTGAACCAATCTTAGGCTCTTCAAAAATATCACGATAATCAGACAAAAATGCCGGAATCTCAGATGGAATAGATGACGAAATGGACACCATAGGAGTGTCCCCATGAGCCCCCCGACATCCCCAGCTTAACACAGACATAGCCTTCCAGTCAAGGACTGGGTTATGAGACTGTAACCATGGTAATCCAAGCACCAAAACATCATGTAAATTGTACAACACAAGGAAGCGAATCACCTCCTGATGGTCTGGAGTCATACGCATAGTCACTTGCGTCCAGAACTGTGGTTTATTACAAGCCAAAGGTGTAGAATCAATACCCTTCAGAGGTATAGGGACTTCCAGAGGCTCTAAATCAAACCCACAGCGCCTGGCAAAGGACCAGTCCATAAGACTCAGAGCCGCGCCAGAGTCCACATAGGCATCCACGGTAATAACTGATAATGAACAAATCAAGGTTACAGACAAAATAAATTTGGACTGTAAAGTGCCAATTGAAATGGACTTGTCAACCTTCCTAGTACGCTTAGAGCATGCCGATATAACATGAGCAGAATCACCACAATAGAAGCATAACCCATTTTTACGCCTATAATTCTGCCGCTCGCTTCTGGACATAACTCTGTCACATTGCATTTTCTCTGGCGTCTCTTCAGAAGATACCGCCAAATGGTGCACGGGTTTGCGCTCCCGCAAACGCCGATCAATCTGAATTGCCATTGTCATGGACTCATTCAGACCTGTAGGCGCAGGGAACCCGACCATAACATCTTTAACGGCATCAGAAAGGCCCTCTCTGAAATTTGCCGCTAAGGCGCACTCATTCCACTGAGTAAGCACAGACCACCTACGAAATTTTTGGCAGTATATCTCCGCTTCATCTTGCCCTTGAGATAGGGCTATCAAAGCTTTTTCAGCTTGAATCTCCAAATTAGGTTCCTCATAAAGCAACCCTAAAGCCAGGAAAAACGCATCCAGATTGAGCAACGCAGGATCCCCTGGTGCCAATGAAAATGCCCAATTTTGAGGGTCACCTCGCAGCAAAGAGATTACAATCTTAACCTGCTGGACAGGATCTCCTGAGGAGTGAGGTCTGAGAGAAAGGAATAATTTACAATTATATTTGAAATTCAAAAACCGAGATCTATCTCCGGAAAACACCTCTGGTGTAGGGATTTTAGGTTCAGAAATAGGAGCATGTATAACAAAATCTTGTAAATTTTGAACCTTCGTAGCAAGATTATTTAAACCTGCAGCCAAACTCTGAGGATCCATCTTTAAACAGGTGAGCTCAGAGCCATTCAAGGATTATAAGGAGAGAAAGGCAAAGGCTGTAATTAAAGCTGAAATACAACTGATCCAACTATGGAGCAAGCATAGAGGAAAAAGGGAAAAAAAAATTTTTACAGACTTCTTTTTTCTCTCCTTTCTTCTGCCAATAAGTTTAACACAGGCCGGTCATACTGTCATGGTTCCCAATGGCAAGGGAACGTAAGAAACATATAAGTAACGAACGAGCTCTCGGGTGATGGAAACTCGAGTTGACCGTGAGCTAAATCTACCACACAACTAACAGTAGCCAGGGAGCATACCTACGGCTTCCTATATGCCACGCGCCAGCCGGAGGACTAACTACGCCTGATAGAGGAAGAAACAGACCTGGCTTACCTCTAGGGAAATACCCCAAAAGATGATAGCAGCCCCCCACATGTAATAACGGTGAATTAAGAGGAAAAGACATACACAGTATGAAAGTAGATTTAGCAAAGAGAGGTCCACTTACTAGATAGCAGAAGGATACAAAAGAGGACTTCACGGTCAACTGAAAACCCTTTCAAAAACCATCCTGAAATTACTTTAAGACTCCTGTGTCAACTCATGACACAGGAGTGGCAATTTCAGCCCGCAAGAGCTTCCAGCTACAGAGAATTACAAAAACTGCAAACTGGACAAAAGGTACAAAACAAAAGGACAAAGTCCACTTAGCTGATCAGCAGACTAGTAGCAGGAACATGCAACCGAAGGCTCTGGTTACAATGATGACCGGCAAGGAAATGACTGGAGAGCAAGGCTAAATAGGAAACTCCCAAACACTGATGGAAGCAGGTGAACAGAAGCAGCAAAGTGCAAACAAGTCACCAGTACCACCAGCAACCACCAGGGGAGCCCAAAAAGCGGATACACAACACATCTCCATGGCATCAGCAAAACTATAGGAGTATAGACCTAGCAAAAAAGAAGAAAAAGACTAAGCACATTATATTAGGATTTGGCAAACAAGGAAGAAAACGGGGATATAAAAAAAGAAGCATTGAAATAATCAAGGGGTATCAATCCCATAAAATAAAAATAACCACAGAAAATGACGCAACCAATGAAGAGGTAAGTCAGGGCATACATATCTGTAGATTATAATCCACATTAAGACCCTTCGGCTGCAAAGTTTCTAGAACAGAAATCCATCTAAGTTCCTTCCATTTCAAATTTTTCACCCTATCCCCACCTCTTCTCTGCATAGGGACTCCATCAATAACCCTAAACCTCAACTGATTCACAGAATGCCTACATTCACTGAAATGTTTGGGAATCGGTAGTTCAATCAATTTAGTTCTAATGGTACTTTTGTGTTTACTGATACGTGCTCTCACTTCCATAGTGGTTTCACCCACATACATAAGCCCGCACGGGCATACTATCAAGTAAATAACAAAACTAGAGGAGTGTTATGACCCCAGTGGACAGGGTCTCAGAGGAACGTGTAAGTCTGCGAGATTCAAAAATCCAGCTCATAGGGCTGTGGTAACTGGGTTGACCAAATAGCTACTCCTAACGCCAACACTAGAAGTAGCCGGGGATCATGCCTACGGTGATCGCTAGATGACTCGCGCCAGCCGGAGAATCTAACTACCCCTAGGAGAAGAAAACAAAGACCTCTCTTGCCTCCAGAGAAAGGGACCCCAAAGCAAGATACAAGCCCCCCACAAATAATAACGGTGAGGTAAGAGGAAATGACAAACACAGAAATGAACCAGGTTCAGCAAAGAGAGGCCAGCTTACTAATAGCAGAATATAGCAAGATAACTTATCTGGTCAACAAAAACCCTATAAAAATCCACGCTGGAGATTCAAGAACCCCCGAACCGTCTAACGGTCCGGGGGGAGAACACCAGCCCCCTAGAGCTTCCAGCAAAGGTCAGGATACAGATAGGAACAAGCTGGACAAAAATACCAAACAAAACAAAAGCAAAAAGCAAGGAAGCAGACTTAGCTTGAAATACAGGAACCAGGATCATAGGACAAGAGCACAACAGATTAGCTCTGATTTCAACGATGCCAGGCATTGAACTGAAGGTCCAGGGAGCTTATATAGCAACGCCCCTGAACTAACGGCCCAGGTGAAGATATAGGAAAAGACAGAAGCTCCAGAGTCAAATCACTAATGACCACTAGAGGGAGCAAAAAGCAAAATCACAACAGTACCCCCCCCTTAGTGAGGGGTCACCGAACCCTCACCACGACCACCAGGGCGATCAGGACGAGCGGCGTGAAAGGCACGAACTAAATCGGCCGCATGAACATCAGAGGCGACCACCCAGGAATTATCTTCCTGACCATAGCCCTTCCACTTGACCAGGTACTGAAGCCTCCGCCTGGAGAGACGAGAATCCAAGATCTTCTCCACCACGTACTCCAACTCGCCCTCAACCAACACCGGAGCAGGAGGCTCAGCAGAAGGAACCACAGGCACAACGTACCGCCGCAACAAGGACCTATGAAACACGTTGTGGATAGCAAACGACACAGGAAGATCCAGGCGAAAGGATACAGGATTAAGGATTTCCAATATCTTGTAAGGACCAATAAAACGAGGTTTAAATTTGGGAGAGGAAACCTTCATAGGAACAAAGCGGGAAGAAAGCCACACCAAATCCCCAACACGTAGTCGGGGACCCACACCGCGGCGGCGGTTGGCAAAGCGCTGAGCCCTCTCCTGTGACAACTTCAAGTTGTCCACCACAAGATTCCAGATCCGCTGCAACCTATCCACCACAGAATCCACCCCAGGGCAGTCAGAAGGTTCCACATGACCCGAAGAAAAACGAGGGTGGAAACCAGAGTTGCAGAAAAACGGCGAAACCAAGGTGGCGGAACTAGCCCGATTATTAAGGGCAAACTCAGCCAACGACAAGAAGGTCACCCAATCGTCCTGATCAGCAGAGACAAAACACCTCAAATAAGCCTCCAAAGTCTGATTAGTTCGCTCCGTCTGTCCATTAGTCTGAGGATGGAAAGCAGACGAAAACGACAAGTCAATGCCCATCCTACTACAAAAGGATCGCCAGAATCTGGAAACGAACTGGGATCCTCTGTCTGACACAATATTCTCAGGGATGCCGTGCAAACGAACCACGTTCTGGAAAAACACAGGAACCAGATCGGAAGAGGAAGGCAGCTTAGGCAAAGGAACCAAATGGACCATCTTGGAGAAGCGATCACATATCACCTAGATAACAGACATGCCTTGAGACACCGGAAGATCAGAAATGAAATCCATGGAGATAAGTGTCCAAGGTCTCTTAGGGACAGGCAAGGGCAAGAGCAACCCGCTGGCACGAGAACAGCAAGGCTTAGCTCGAGCACAAGTCCCACAGGACTGTACAAATGACCGCACATCCCTAGACAAGGAAGGCCACCAAAAGGATCTGGCCACCAGATCTCTGGTGCCAAAAATTCCTGGGTGACCTGCCAACACCGAGGAATGAACCTCGGAAATGACTCTGCTGGTCCACTTATCAGGCACAAACAGTCTGTCAGGTGGACAAGAATCAGGCCTATCAGCCTGAAATCTCTGCAACACACGTCGCAGATCAGGAGAAATAGCTGACAAGATAATACCATCCTTAAGAATACCAACAGGTTCAGCGACTCCAGGAGCATCAGGCACAAAGCTCCTGGAAAGAGCATCGGCCTTCACATTTTTTGAACCTGGTAAATACGAGACAACAAAGTCAAAACGGGAGAAAAACAATGACCAGCGGGCCTGTCTAGGATTCAGGCGTTTAGCAGACTCGAGATACATCAGATTTTTGTGATCAGTCAAGACCACCACACGATGCTTAGCACCCTCGAGCCAATGACGTCACTCCTCAAATGCCCATTTCATGGCCAACAACTCCCGATTGCCCACATCATAATTTCGCTCCGCAGGCGAAAACTTCCTAGAGAAAAAGGCGCAAGGTCTCATAACAGAGCAACCAGGGCCTCTCTGCGACAAAACGGCCCCTGCTCCAATCTCTGAAGCATCCACCTCAACCTGAAAGGGAAGCGAGACATCAGGCTGGCACAAAACAGGCGCCGAAGTAAACCGACGTTTCAACTCCTGGAAAGCCTCCACGGCAGCAGGAGCCCAATTAACCACATCGGAGCCCTTCTTGGTCATATCCGTCAAAGGTTTCACAATGCTAGAAAAGTTAGTGATAAAACGACGGTAGAAGTTAGTGAAACCCAAGAACTTCTGAAGACTCTTAACTGACGAGGGCTGAGTCCAATCAAGAATAGCTCGGACCTTGACTGGGTCCATCTCCACAGCAGAAGGGGAAAAAATGAACCCCAAAAAGGGAACCTTCTGTACACCAAAAAGACACTTTGAGCCCTTGACAAACAAAGAATTTTCACGCAAAATTTTAAAGACCATCCTGACCTGCTCCACATGCGAGTCCCAATTATCAGAAAAAACCAGAATATCATCCAGATAAACGATCAAAAATTTATCCAGATAGTTCCGGAAAATGTCATGCATAAAGGACTGAAAAACTGAAGGGGCATTAGAGAGCCCAAAAGGCATCACCAAGTACTCAAAATGACCTTCGGGCGTATTGAATGCGGTTTTCCATTCATCCCCTTGCTTAATGCGCACAAGGTTGTACGCACCACGAAGGTCTATCTTGGTAAACCACTTGGCACCTTTAATCCGGGCAAACAAGTCAGACAACAGCGGCAAAGGATACTGAAATTTGACAGTGATCTTATTTAAAAGCCGATAGTCAATACAAGGCCTCAAAGATCCGTCCTTTTTAGCCACAAAAAAGAATCCCGCACCAAGAGGGGAAGAAGACGGACGGATGTGTCCTTTCTCCAGAGACTCCTTGATATATGAACGCATAGCGGTATGTTCAGGTATCGACAGATTAAAAAGTCTTCCCTTAGGAAATGTACTGCCTGGAATCAAATCTATTGCACAGTCACATTCCCTATGAGGAGGCAATGCACTGGACCTGGACTCGCTAAAGACATCCTGATAATCAGACAAATACTCTGGAACTTCCGAAGGCGTAGAAGAAGCAATAGACACAGGCAGGGAATCCTCATGAATACCACGACAGCCCCAACTAGACACTGACATAGCCTTCCAGTCAAGGACTGGATTATGGGTCTGTAACCATGGCAGCCCCAAAACAACCAAATCATGCATTTTATGTAGAACGAGAAAACGTATCACCTCGCGGTGTTCAGGAGTCATGCACATGGTAACCTGTGTCCAATACTGCGGTTTATTTTCTGCTAATGGCGTAGCATCAATACCCCTAAGAGGGATAGGATTTTCTAATGGTTCAAGAATAAAACCACAGCGCTTAGCAAATGAGAGATCCATAAGACTCAGGGCAGCACCTGAATCTACAAACGCCATGACAGGATAAGATGACAGTGAGCAAATCAAAGTTACAGACAGAATAAACTTAGGATGCAAATTACCAACGGTGACAGGACTAACAACCTTAGATATACGTTTAGAGCATGCTGAGATAACATGTGTAGAATCACCACAGTAGTAGCACAAGCCATTCCGGCGTCTATGAATTTTCCTCTCATTTCTAGTCAAGATTCTATCACATTGCATCAAATCAGGTGTCCGTTCAGACAACACCATGAGGGAATTTGCGGTTTTTCTATCACATTGCATCACATCAGGTGTCTGTTCAGACAACAACATGAGGGAATTTGCGGTTTTGCGCTCCCGCAACCGCCGGTCAATTTGAATAGCCAGGGACATGGTATCATTCAGACCTGTGGGAATGGGAAAACCCACCATAACATTCTTAATGGCCTCAGAAAGGCCATTTCTAAAATTAGCGGCCAGTGCACACTCGTTCCAATGTGTCAGCACGGACCATTTCCGAAATTTTTGGCAATACACCTCAGCCTCGTCCTGGCCCTGAGACATAGCCAGCAAGGCTTTCTCTGCCTGAATCTCAAGATTGGGTTCCTCATAAAGTAAACCGAGCGCCAGAAAAAACGCATCAATATCAGCCAATGCCGGATCTCCTGGCGCCAACGAAAAAGCCCAATCTTGAGGGTCACCCCGTAAGAATGAAATAACAATTTTTACTTGTTGAGCAGAGTCTCCAGACGAACAAGGTTTCAGGGACAAAAACAATTTACAATTATTCCTGAAATTCCTAAACTTAAATCGGTCTCCTGAAAACAGTTCAGGAATCGGAATCTTGGGTTCAGACCTAGGATTTCTGGTAACATAATCTTGTATACCCTGCACACGAGCGGCAAGCTGGTCCACACTTGTAATCAAGGTCTGGACATTCATGTCTGCAGCAAGATTAAGCCACTCTGAGGTAAAGGGGAAAAGAAAAAAAAAAAAATGAGAGAGGGAAAAAAAAACTCAAAATTTTCCTTCTTATAATCCCACTTCTGCAATGCATTAAACATTTAATACTGGCCTGGCATACTGTTATGACCCCAGTGGACAGGGTCTCAGAGGAACGTGTAAGTCTGCGAGATTCAAAAATCCAGCTCATAGGGCTGTGGTAACTGGGTTGACCAAATAGCTACTCCTAACGCCAACACTAGAAGTAGCCGGGGATCATGCCTACGGTGATCGCTAGATGACTCGCGCCAGCCGGAGAATCTAACTACCCCTAGGAGAAGAAAACAAAGACCTCTCTTGCCTCCAGAGAAAGGGACCCCAAAGCAAGATACAAGCCCCCCACAAATAATAACGGTGAGGTAAGAGGAAATGACAAACACAGAAATGAACCAGGTTCAGCAAAGAGAGGCCCGCTTACTGATAGCAGAATAAAGAAAGGTAACTTATATGGTCAACAAAAACCCTATAAAAATCCACGCTGGAGATTCAAGAACCCCCGAACCGTCTAACGGTCCGGGGGGAGAACACCAGCCCCCTAGAGCTTCCAGCAAAGGTCAGGATACAGATAGGAACAAGCTGGACAAAAATACCAAACAAAACAAAAGCAAAAAGCAAGGAAGCAGACTTAGCTTGAAATACAGGAACCAGGATCATAGGACAAGAGCACAACAGATTAGCTCTGATTTCAACGATGCCAGGCATTGAACTGAAGGTCCAGGGAGCTTATATAGCAACGCCCCTGAACTAACGGCCCAGGTGAGGATATAGGAAAAGACAGAAGCTCCAGAGTCAAATCACTAATGACCACTAGAGGGAGCAAAAAGCAAAATCACAACAGAGGAGCAAGTATATTGTTCCTTAATCAGAAATTTTTTACCAGTCCGTGGATGATTGAAACTATCCCCCTTTAGCATATTGCCACAACAGGCACACCCTAAACAAGGGAAATTACCCATTCGAGGTGGATGCAATGCAACTTTTCCAGTGCCCACATCCGATTTTACCAGTTTGTCCCTCAAATTGCGTCCACGTCTATATGAGAAAATAGGCCGAGAGGCTAAGTCGGGGATTTGAGGCATACCTTTGTTCAGAAGACTCCAATGTTTATTCAAGATATTAGCAACCCCATTACTAGCTGGACAAAAGGTAGAAACAAATGGAACACGTTTCTGCTTAATCTTATTCTTTTTAGCACTTAATTCTTCCGACGTTAAATCAGTGACCCTCTTTTTATAGAGAATCACTTTGTTCTTTGGATAGCCTCTTTGAATTAATCTATTACACATCTCGTCCAGTCTTGCATCACACTTATCTTCTTCAGAGATGATTCTTCGTACCCGAACCAATTGGCTCCAGGGAAGAGAATCGATCATCTTTCTGGGGTGATGACTACTATAACATAAAAGACTATTTCTGTAATTTTTCTTTTGTAAATAAATCTGTTGATAGCATATCTCCCTGTTTGTACACCATTGTGTCCAAAAATTGTATTTTCTCAACAGAGTATGATATTGTAAATTTAAGCTCCAAAAATATATCACTAAGTTCAGCCTGAAAATCAAGAAGGTCTCCCATGGTCCCCTCCCATATACAAAAAATGTCATCAATGTAGCGCCACCAGGCCTGGACATGGCGCCAGAAGTTGGATCTGTACACAAATTGGTCCTCGAATACCACCATGTAGATGTTAGCATACATGGGGCCACATTGGACCCCATGGCAGTACCCTGTAACTGCAGTTAGTAATCATCCCCAAAGAGGAAAAAAGTTCCTCCTGAGGATGAACTCCAGCAGTGTAAGGACCAAGAAGCACCACAGAGCAGCAGCATAGGTGCCACCAAGTGGCGAGAGAGTGGTCAAACAAGCCAAGTCAAAAAACAACAAAAGGCAGAAGTACTAAAGGGATCAGCAATACACATGGTTAGAAACAAGCCAGGAGGTTCAACAACGGTCAGAAGCAGATAAGACAAAGTCCGAATACAAGCCAAGTCAGAAACCAGAGAATCAAAAACTGAAACACAGGGAAACGCTGGGAAATGGGCAGACAGAGGGAGACAACAGACACGGGGCAAGTCAGGGATCACAGCAGGACAAACCAAGAGCTACCAGAGTCAGGTTCACATGCCAAAGGCAGAATTATAGCTGACACTGCCAGCAGACTGCATGGGAACTAAATAGCAAACCTGAACCCAGAATGAGGCAGAGCCAAGTTAACCCTTGACATGATCAGCCCTAAAAAAGGGCAGACAGGATTAAACTCTGGAACGGATCATTACAGAAAGCAAATATGGAGCAGGTAGTGGTGCACAGAGAAACAAACAGAGCTAAAAAGCACCATGGCATTGGGAAGACAAAGTGCCAGAATTGGAGCATCTCAACTGACGCTCCACTACCAGGGCGACCAATAACCAGGGACCTTCACAGCCTGATAATATCATCTCTCAGATGTCTGCTTTAAAATGGGGTGGACCTCACATAGATTAAAAAAATTATATTTATAAGTGAAAAATAGCAATCATTGCTGAACAAAATCACAGGTGAAAAACGCATCAAAAACACATTAGAAAGATGCTTATTGTCCACTGAGTTTTATCTTCCAAGAGAAGCAGAAATGGTGCAGAAATTTCTGCATCCAACGTGTGCACACAGCTTAATTGTTTTCCTTCTAAGACAAAAGATCCCAGAAATGTTACTTATCCAGCCAGCACAGAATAAATATGCACATGCCAAATGTTGATAAGGAAGTTGGTTGCAAATATTAGCTGAAAGAGATTTCAGGCAGCAATTATTCAATGTCCATGTAATGTTCAATCTGCAATGTGTCAAAGAGTCAAGTACACTTAGGATGTGTTCACACAAGGCAATTTTGCAGATTTTTTTTCCTGCAACCAAAGCATACACTGTTGGCAGTAAAAACGCTGTATATTAAACGCAGCTATTTGCTGCTTGTTTCATGCAGATTACATCTATGATTTGTCTACAATTAACCCCTTAATCCCATATGATGTACTATCCCGTCAAGGTGACCTGGAACTTAATTCCCAGGGACGGGATAGTACGTCATAGCGATCGGCCGCGCTCACGGGGGGGAGGGGGGGTTGGGGCCAATCGCGGCCGGGTGTCAGCTGACTATCGCAGCTGACATCCGGCACTATATGCCAGGAGCAGTCATGGACCGCCCCTGGCACATTAACCCCCGGCACACTGCGATCAAACATGATCGCAGCGTTCCGGGGGCATAGGGAAGCATCGCGCAGGGAAGGGGCTCCCTGCTGGCTTCCCTGAGACCCTCGGCACAAGGCGATGTGTTCACCTTGTACCGAACGTTTCCTCCCTGCAGGCCCCGGATCCAAAATGGCCACAGGGCTGCATCCGGCTGCCCCCCAGGGCAATGTTATAAAGTTAAAAAAAAAAATATTTAGATGTGTAAAAAAAAAATTTCCTAAATAAAGAAAAAAAAATATATTGTTCCCATAAATACATTCCTTTATCTAATTTTTTTTTAAAAAACAATAAAAGTGCACATATTTAGTATCGCCGCGTCCGTAACAACCCGACCTATAAAACTGTCCCACTAGTTAACCCCTTCAGTGAACACCGTAAAAAAAAAACGAGGCAAAAAACGACGCTTTATTATCATCATACCGCCGAAGAAAAAGTGGAATAGCACGCGATCAAAAAGACGGATATAAATAACCATGGTACCGCTAAAAACGCCATCTTGTCCCGCAAAAACGAGCCACCATACAGTGTCATCAGCGAAAAAATAAAAAAGTTATAGTCCTCAGAATAAAGCGATGCAAAAATAATTATTTTTTCTATAAAATAGTTTTCATCGTATAAAAGCGCCAAAATATAAAAAAATGATATAAATGAGGTATCGCTGTAATCGTACTGACCCGAAGAATAAAACTGCTTTATCCATTTTACCAAACGCGGAATAGTATAAACGCCCCCCCAAAAGAAATTCATGAATAGCTGGTTTTTGGTCATACTGCCTTACAAAAATCGGAATAAAAAGCGATCAAAAAATGTCACGTGCCAGAAAATGTTACCAATAAAAATGTCAACTCGTCCCGCAAAAAACAAGACCTCACATGACTCTGTGGACCAAAATATGGAAAAATTATAACTCTCAAAATGTGGTAATGCAAAAACTATTTTTTGCAATAAAAAGCGTCTTTTAGTGTGTGACCGCTGCCAATCATAAAAATCCGCTAAAAAACCCGCTATAAAAGTAAATCAAACCCCCCTTCATCACCCTCTTAGTTAAGGAAAGATAAAAAAATTAAAAAAATGTATTTATTTCCATTTTTCCATTAGGGCTAGGGTTAGGGCTAGGGTTAGGGCTAGGGTTAGGGTTAGGGTTGGGGCAAGGGTTGGGGCTAGGGTTAGGACTAGGGTTAGGGTTGGGGCTAGGGTTAGAGTTAGGGCTAGGGCTAGGGTTGGGGCTAAGGTTAGGGTTTGGATTACATTTACGGTTGGGATTAGGGTTTGGGGTGTGGTTAGGGTTATGGTTGGGATTAGGGTAAGGGGTGTGTTGGAGTTAAGGGTGTGGTTAGGGTTGGGATTAGCGTTAGGGGCATGTTCGGGTTGGAGGTGTGGTTAGGGTTATGGTTAGGGTTGGGATTAGGGTTAGGGGTGTGTTTGGGTTAGGGTTTCAGTTAGAATTCAGGGGTTTCCAATGTTTAGGCACATCAGGGCTCTCCAAACGCGACATGGTGTCCGATCTCAATTCCAGCCAATTCTGCGTTGAAAAAGTAAAACAGTGCTCCTTCCCTTCCGAGCTCTCCCATGCACCCAAACAGGGGTTTACCCCAACATATAGGGTATCAGCGTGCTCAGGACAAATTGGACAACAACTTCTGGGGTAAAAATTTTGGGGGCTAAAAAAACATTTTTGTGGGAAAAAATTATTTTTTATTTTCACGGCTCTGCGTTATAAACTGTAGTGAAATATTTGGGGGTTCAAAGTTCTCACAACACATCTAGATAAGTTCCTTGGGAGGTCTAGTTTACAATATCGGGTCACTTGTGGGTATTTCTACTGTTTAGGTACATCAGGGGCTCTGCAAGTGCATCGTGGCGCTTTCAGACCAATCCATCTAAGTCTGCATTCCAAATGGCGCTCCTTCCCTTCCGAGCTCTGCCATGCGCCCAAACGGTGGTTCCCCCCCACATATGGGGTATCAGCGTACTCAGGACAAATTGCACAACAACTTTTGGGGACCAATTTCTCCTGTTACTCTTGGGAAAATACAAAACTGGGTGTTAAAGATAATTTTTGTGGAAAAAAAATGATTTTTTATTTTCACAGCTCTGCGTTATTAACTGTAGTGAAACACTTGGGGGTTCAAAGTTCTCACAACACATCTAGATAAGTTCCTTTGGGGGCCTAGTTTCCAATATGGGGTCACATGTGGGGGGTTTCTACTGTTTAGGTACATTAGGGGCCAGGGCCGAACTGGGACTAAAATTCAGCCCTGGCATTTGAAGTTACACAGGCCCACTTGTCGCCTGGTGACTGTATAATATCTTTGTACACTTGTAGGTTACAAGAAGCGAGAGGAGTGTAACACAACTATATAACATATAATCACAGCTGTATCCAGCATTACAGCACAGTCCCCATAGAATGTAATGCAGCACAGACCCCATAGAATGTAATACAGCACAGTCCCCATAGAATGTAATACAGCACAGCCCCCATAGAATGTAATACAGCACAGCCCCCATAGAATGTAATACAGCACAGCCCCCATAGAATGTAATACAGCCAGCCCCCATAGAATGTAATGCAGCACAGCCCCATAGAATGTAATACAGCACAGCCCCCATAGAATGTAATGCAGCACAGCCCCCATAGAATGTAATACAGCCAGCCCCCATAGAATGTAATGCAGCACAGCCCCATAGAATGTAATGCAGCACAGCCCCATAGAATGTAATGCAGCACAGCCCCAGAGAATGTAATACAGCACAGCCCCCATAGAATGTAATGCAGCACAGCCCCCATAGAATGTAATACAGCCAGCCCCCATAGAATGTAATGCAGCACAGCCCCATAGAATGTAATGCAGCACAGCCCCATAGAATGTAATGCAGCACAGCCCCCATAGAATGTAATACAGCCAGCCCCCATAGAATGTAATGGAGCACAGCCCCATAGAATGTGATGCAGAACAGCTCCATAGAATGTAATGCAGCACAGCCCCCATAGAATGTAATATAGCCAGCCCCCATAGAATGTAATGCAGCACAGCCCCCATAGAATGTAATGCAGCACAGCCCCATAGAATGTAATGCAGCACAGCCCCCATAGAATGTAATGCAGCCAGCCCCTATAGAATGTAATACAGCACAGCCCCCATAGAGTGAAATACAGCACAGCCCCATAGAATGTAATGCAGCCAGCCCCATGGAATGTAATACAGCCCAGCCCCATAGAATGTAATGCAGCCAGCCCCCCATAGAATGTAATACAGTACAGCTCCCATAGAATGTAATGCAGCCCCCCCTCAAAAGCACACAATCCAGTTATCACTCATTGATATATATATATATAATAAACTAAAAAACACTCTACTCACCTCTCCTCGTGCCCCGCGCTGCTCCTGGCTCCGGTCTCAGCAGCTGCAGTCTGCCCGCCCGACACACAGCAGGTGCGCGATGATATGACGTCATCGCGCACACGCAGTGTCAGTGCCAGGCAGAGCGGGGAATGATGGGAGAGGGAGCGTCAGTAGACACTCTCTCCTCCATCATTGCATTCAACTGTTTCAGCGTCTATGACGCCGGTATAGTTGAATGCGGGGCGGGGACTGTGCCGACAGCGGGGGGAAGTGTGCCGACAGTGGGGGGAGTGCGCCGACAGCAGGAGGAGTGCGCCGACAGCAGGAGGAGTGCGCCGACAGCGGGGGGAGTGCGCCGACAGCGGGGGGAGTAAGCTGACAGCGGGGGAGTGTGCCGACAGCGGCACACTCGAGCGGCCCACTACTGCCACCGGCCTTTCTGGCATTTGCCAGAACTGCCCGATGGCCAGTCCGGCCCTGTTAGGGGCCCTGCAAATGCAATATGATGCCTGCAGACTAGTGTTGAGCATTCCAATACTGCAAATATCGGGTATCGGCCGATATTCGCTGTATCGGAATTCCGATACAGAGTTCCGATATTTTTGTGATATCGGAATCGGAAGTTCCTATAAGTTCCCAGTCATCTTCGGCGTGTGCGGTGCGTATGGTTCCCAGGGTCTGGAGGAGAGGAGACTCTCCTTCAGGCCCTGGGATCCATATTCATGTAAAAAATAAAGAATAAAAATAAAAAATATGTATATACTCACCCCTCCAACGGACCCTGGACCTCAGCGGTGCAACCGGCAGCCTCCGTTCCTAAGAATGCAGTGAGTGTAGGACCTGCGATGACGTCGCGGTCTTGTGACTGGTCGCGTGACCGGTCGCGTGACTGCGACGTCATCGCAGGTCCTACACTCACTGCATTCTTAGGAACGGAGGCTGCCGGTTGCACCGCTGAGAGCCGGGGGCCGTCGGAGGGGTGAGTATATCCTCATTTTTTATTTTTATTCTTTATTTTTTACATGAATATGGTCCCAGGGCCTGAAGGAGAGTTTCCTCTCCTTCAGACCCTGGGAACCATCCAGGATCGCTTCCGATATTTGTGTCCCATTGACTTGCATTGGTATCGGGTATCGGTATTGGCGATATCCGATATTTTTTTGATATCGGCCGATCCAATCTGATACCGATACTTTTGAATATCGGAAGGTATCGCTCAACACTACTGCAGACCATTCCATCTAAGTTTGCATTCCAAATGGCGCTCCTTCCCTTCCGAGCTCTGCCTCGCGCCCAAACGGTGGTTACCCCCCACATATGTGGTATCAGCATACTCAGGACAAATTGGACAACAACTTTTGGGGTCCAATTTCTCCTGTTACCCTTGGGAAAATACAAAACTGGGGGCTAAAAAAGAATTGTGGAAAAAAAAATAATTTTTATTTTCACGGCTCTGCATTATAAACTGTAGTGAAACACTTTGGGGTTCAAAGCTCTCACAACACATCTAGATAAGATCCTTAGGGGGTTCATTTTCTCCTGTTATCCTTGGTAAAATAAAACAAATTGGAGCTGAAGTAAATTTTTTGTGAAAAAAAATTAAATGCTCATTTTTTTAAAACATTCCAAAAATTCCTGTGAAACACCTGAAGGGTTAATAAACTTCTTGAATGTGGTTTTGAGCAGCTTAAGGGGTCCAGTTTTTAGAATGGTGTAAAACTTGGTTATTTTCTATCATATAGACCCCTCAAAATGACTTCAAATGTGATGTGGTCCCTAAAAAAAAGGTGTTGTAAAAATGAGAAATTGCTGGTCAACTTTTAACCCTTATAACTCCCTAACAAAAAAAAAATTTGTTTCCAAAATTGTGCTGATGTAAAGTAGACATGTGAGAAATGTTACTTATTAAGTATTTTGTGTGACATATCTCTATGATTTAACCCCTTTCTGACATCGGACGTACTATCCCGTCGAGGTGGGGTGGGCCCGTATGACCACCGACGGGATAGTACGTCCAGGGCGATCGGCCGCGCTCATGGGGGGAGCGCGGCCGATCGCGGCCGGGTGTCAGCTGATTATCACAGCTGACATCCGTCACTATGTGCCAGGAGCAGTCACGGACCGCCCCCGGCACATTAACCCCCGGCACACTGCGATCAACCATGATCGCAGTGTTCCGGCGGTATAGGGAAGCATCGCGCAGGGAGGGGCTCCCTGCGTGCTTCCCTGAGACCCTCGGAGCAACGCGATGTGATCGCATTGCTCTGAGCGTCTCTTACCTCCAAAATGGCCGCGGGGCTGCATCCGGGTCCTGCAGGGACTACTTCCGGGTCCAGAGCAGGCGCTGGTAAGCCTGCAGCACTGTAAGTCAGATCGCTGATTTGACAGAGTGCTGTGCAAACTGTCAGATCAGCGATCTGTGATGTCCCCCCCTGGGACAAAGTAAAAAAGTAAAAAAAAAAATTCCACATGTGTAAAAAAAAAAAAAAAAAAATTCCTAAATAAAGAAAAAAAAAAAATTATTCCCATAAATACATTTCTTTATCTAAATAAAAAAAAACAATAAAAGTACACATATTTAGTATTGCCGCATCCGTAACGACCCAACCTATAAAACTGTCCCACTAGTTAACCCCTACAGTGAACACCGTAAAAAAAAAAAAAAAAAAACGAGGCAAAAAACAACGCTTTATTATCATACCGCCGAACATAAAGTGGAATAACACGCGATCAAAAATACAGATATAAATAATCATGGCACCGCTGAAAACGTCATCTTGTTTCGCAAAAAACGAGCTGCCATAGAGCATCATAAGCAAAAAAGTAAAAAAGTTATAGTCCTCAGAATAAAGCGATGACAAAATAATTATTTTTTCTATAAAATAGCTTTTATCGTATAAAAGCGCCAAAACATAAAAAAATGATATAAATGAGATATTGCTGTAATCGTACTGACCCGAAGAATAAAAGTGCTTTATCAATTTTACCAAACGTGGAACGGTATAAACGCCTCCCCCAAAAGAAATTCAAGAATAGCTGGTTTTTGGTCATTCTGCCTCACAAAAATCGGAATAAAAAGCTATCAAAAAATGTCACATGTCCGAAAATGTTACCAATAAAAACGTCAACTCGTCCCGCAAAAAACAAGACCTCACATGACTCTGTGGACCAAAATATGGAAAAATTATAGGTCTCAAAATGTGGAGACGCAAAACTTTTTGCTTTAAAAAGTGTCTTTTAGTGTGTGACAGCTGCCAATCATAAAAATCCGCTATAATAAAAGCTATAAAAGTAAATCAAACCCCCCTTCATCACCCCCTTAGTTAGGGAAAAATAATAAAATTTAAAAAATGTATTTATTTCCATTTTCCCATTAGGGTTAGGGCTAGGGTTAGGGTTAGGGCTAGGGTTAGGGTTAGGGCTAGGGTTAGGGCTAGGGTTAGGGCTAGGGTTAGGGTTAGGGCTAGAGCTAGGGCTAGGGTTAGGGCTAGGGTTAGGGCTAGGGTTAGGGCTAGGGTTAGGGTTGGGGCTAGGGTTGGAGCTAAAGTTAGGGTTAGGGTTGGGGCTAAAGTTAGGGTTAGGGTTGGGGCTAAAGTTAGGGTTAGGGTTGGGGCTAAAGTTAGGATTAGGGTTGGGGCTAAAGTTAGGGTTAGGGTTTGGATTACATTTATGGTTGGGATTAGGGTTGGGATTAGAGTTAGGGGTGTGTCAGGGTTAGGGGTGTGGTTAGGGTTACCGTTGGATTAGGGTTAGGGGTGTGTTTGGATTGGGGTTTCAGGTAGAATTGGGGAGTTTCCACTGTTCAGGCACATCAGGGGCTCTCCAAATGCGACATGGCGTCCGATCTCAATTCCAGCCAATTCTGCGTTGAAAAAGTAAAACAGTGCTCCTTCCCTTCCAAGCTCTCCCGTGCCCCCAAACAGGGGTTTACCCCAACATATGGGGTATCAGCGTACACGGGACAAATTGGACAACAACTTTTGGAGTCCAAGTTCTCTTGTTATCCTTGGGAAAATAAAAATTTGGGGGGCTAAATATCATTTTTGTGGGAAGAAAACATTTTTCATTTTCACGGCTCTGCGTTGTAAACTGTAGTGAAACACTTGGGGGTTCAAAGTTCTCACAACACATCTAGATAAGTTCCTTGGGAGGTCTAGTTTCCAATATGGGGTCACTTGTGGGGGTTTTGTACTGTTTGGGTACATCAGGGGCTCTGCAAATGCAACGTGACACCTGCAGACCAATCCATCTAAGTCTGCATTCCAAATGGCGCTCCTTCCCTTCCGAGCTCTGCCATGTGCCCAAACAGTGGTTCCCCCCACATATGGGGTATCAGAGCACTCAGGACAAATTAAACAACAATTATTGGGGTCCAATTTATCCTGTTACCCTTGTGAAAATACAAAACTGGGGGCTAAAAAATCATTTTTGTGGAAAAAAAATATATTTATTTTCACGGCTCTGCGTTATAAACTGTAGTGAAACACTTGGGGGTTCAAAGCTCTCAAAACACATCTAGATAAGTTCCTTAGGGGGTCTACTTTCCAAAATGGTGTTGGAGCGCCCCCACTGTCGCAGGGCCGAGGGGTACCCGGTACCGGGCCTCTGAGTCTCTGCTCTGGGGTTGTCACGGTGGCTAGACCCGGTCCGTGACCCTGCTGAGGGGCGTCCAATGAAAAGTGGTGGTAAATGGTGGTGATGTTGCGGTGCAGTGTAGGTCGTAGTAAATAACGAGGACACCAGGTTGCAGTCTCTTTACCTCTTTACTGAAGGTTTTAGAGTCCTCAGTCCAGTGCGCTGTCAACAGGGCTGTCAGAGACCGGCCGGTCCAAAGGCACATCAGGAGTTCCCTTTACAGGTGGGAATCAGTGTCTACCTTCTAGCGCTGGGTGTTGTAGTTCTTCCCTGCTGAGCACCCCGGGATAGTCCTCACAACTGCTGTGTCTGTCTCTGATGTTCGTTCTCTCCGTCCCCCAGGTGATATGGTAGGACGCACCCGTATGACGGGGTAGGCCTGGAGTTCTTCCGGGACCCTAGAGTCGCCCCTCTCCCATAGCTGCCTCCATTGTCTGCTTAGGTGATTTGTGTGAGACAGCCAACCTATAATGGGCTGTCCGGCCGTGGTTTGCAGTAGTACTTAGAGTCTCTTACTTGCTCGGCGTTCCGGCCACCGACTGTTTGCGCCTCAGAAGGATGTTGCCTCGGTCTAACAGCACGACTCCTTCTGGTCCTAATTCCTCTTTACTGTATTCCCGTTGTTCACTGGTTAGTTCTGCTCTTAGGAGTCTGCCAGGATCCCATCCCTGACAGGTCCTCTCACTAGCTCTTCCAAGTTACTTCTCTCCCTGTCTTCCTGTCCAACCCCCAGTTTTACCAGAGTGTGAGGAGTGGCCTACTAGATAGAACCACCCCCCCTGGTGGCCGGAGTGTGAAGTGTAGTGTGAGTGTTACCTGGTCAGAGAAACTCCTTTAGTGCAATCAGACGTAACATCACTCCCCGTAGCGGCAGAGCGACATTACTGCAACGACCAGGACTCTGGGGCGCTGCACTCCCCCCCGGTTAAATCCAGTACTCCCGGACTGGGAAAACAAGAACAACATTACATGTTAACAGAAAACACACAAAATTTTGAAATATCATAAACAATTAAACATAGCAGTGCTTCCCTTTATGGGAGGTGAGGACTCTTGAACGTTGCGAAAGTTAGGTCATGCACAGTTTATGACTCTCAGTTCAGTGGTTGAAACAGCGGGGACCCCGGGTAAACAAAGGGGTCCCCTTTTAGAAGTTTTTGGAGCAATTCACCGTCCATTACTCTATTGTCCATTTTAAAACCTGTAACAAAAGATATATACACAAACATTTTCAACTAAATAACAGCCCTTATTAGTATCTCAAAGTTTTGTAGCGGAGGGGAATTTGATTCTGAGTGCTGCGTGTGGACCTTCGCAGCACAGGGGTTGCTACTGGCCTAACAGGGCCCACTATACTTGCTACCCCTGGTGTAGTGTATTGCCTTCTAGCTACACTTTCAGTGAGTCTGGGTAGCACTGGCAGGCTGAAGCTCTCAGGGCTGCTGCTGCTGGCAACAGTAGGCACGGCAGGCTCACTGATAGCAGAGGGAGGATTTGCCGGTTCAACGGTTGGCATGGCATCTTCAGGTAGGGCTTGTTGAGGTTGCGGGGCCGGATGATCTGGTACCACCATTGTTTCTGGTGGGTCCGGCTGTTGAAACGTTAGAACAGGTACCACGATGGCCTGATTTATCTGAGTCCAGGACTGGGGAAAGTCACCTAGGACGGTATGGATCATCTTCTCCTTTTCCACCGGCGGGGAGATTCCTGGGGCCGTGTCCCTCTCTCTCAACTTATCGGGGCAGACCTTAAGGTGATCCCTGGATACCGCTGTCGAGGTCTCCCCTCTGTCCTTGCTGATGAGACAGACCTTCGTGTTGTCGAAATCGGATGGCAGGATGGTATACGGTTCTGCTTCCCATTGGTCATCGAGCTTGTGTTGTCTCCTCTTTCGTTTAAGTACTTGCTCACCAGGTGACAGGGGAATCGCAGGAGCGTGCTGGTTGTAGTCCCTTTCTTGTTTTTGCCTAGCCTGGGCGAGACTTCTTTCCACGCACTCCTGTACTTTGCGGTACCTTCGCTGCCTTTCTGCATCCCAATCTGCATCCGGCGAGGTATCTTCGGGGACTAGGACCCCCATGTCCAGATCAACGGGTAACTGGCTAGGCCTTCCCCTCATTAGGTACGCTGGAGTACAGTTGGTGGAATTTACTGGGATGTGATTGTAGATATCCACCAAGTCAGGCAACTTTGTCGGCCACAGGTTCCGTTCCTCTACGGGCAAGGTCTTCAATAAGTCGATCACCACCTGGTTCATCTTTTCGCACATCCCATTGGTTTGAGGATGGTACGGCGTGGTTAGGATCTTCTTACACCCGTACAGTTGGCAGAACTCTTGGAACACTTCTGCTTCGAATGCTGGTCCCTGATCAGTCAGTACCTTCTCCGGGTAGCCATGGGGCCTACAAAAGTACTGCTGGAAGGCCTTGGCGGCAGTCCTGGCCGTTAGATCCTTGACAGGTACAACCACCAGAAATCTGGAGTAGTGATCTATGATGGTAAGAGCGTAGATATAGCCGGACCGGCTAGGTGTCAACTTCACATGATCCAGCGCGACCAGTTCGAGCGGCCGTTTGGTGATGATAGGCTGCAGGGGAGCCCGTTGGCTGCCACGGTCCTTCCTGCGCAGGCTACATGGACCGCACTCCCGACACCACTTCTCAATGGCTCTCTTCATGCCAATCCAATAGAACCTCCCTCGGAGTAGCCTCTCTAGCTTCCTCCACCCGAAGTGTCCGGCTCCATCGTGGTAGGCTCCCAGAACCTTGGCGCATCTCGCCTTGGAACCACTATCTGCCACACCAATTCATGAGTACGTGGGTCGATGCTCCTCCTGCACAGCTTGCCATCATGGATAAACAGTTTGCTTCTCCCCTTCCACAGCTGTTGGGTTTCCTGTGGATCATCTGGGCCGGGATGCAACCCTGCCTGCGTCAAGAGCTCTTTCACCCGACGGACCGCGGGGTCACCATCCTGAGTTTCCGCCCATCCGTGATGGGGCAGGGGATTCAGCGTGGCATCCGGTTGGTTCCTGTGCCTGTTCTTCACATGATGAGAGTTCTGAGTGGCTTTGGGGCGATGGAATGCAGGCAGCTCCACCTCTTCAAGTGCCTCCGGGTCTTCTCCCGTTTCTGGCAAATTGGGCATTCAGGACAAGGCATCGGCATTGGCATTCTTGTGTCCTGCCCGGTACTTGATGGTGAAATCGTAGTTGGACAGCCGGGCCATCCACCGCTGTTCCAAGGCCCCGAGTTTGGCAGTATCCAGATGCGTTAGCGGATTGTTATCCGTGAAGACGGTGAATTTCGCGGAGGCCAGGTAGTGTTTGAACCTCTCTGTCACTGCCCAGACGATGGCAAGGAATTCCAGCTTAAAGGAACTGTAGTTATCAGGGTTTCTTTCCGTGGGACGGAGTTTCCTGCTGGCGTAAGCGATCACTCTTTCTTTGCCTTTCTGGACCTGGGACAGCACGGCTCCTAATCCCACATTGCTGGCATCTGTGTACAGCACAAACGGTTGGTCGTATTCGGGGTAAGCCAGTACCTCTTCTCCCGTCAGTGCCGACTTCAAACAAGTGAAGGATCCCTCCAGCTCCTCGTTCCAATCAAAGGGGGTGCTCCTCCCCTTGGTCCTCTTTGGTTGGCCCACCAACAGGTTTTGCAAGGGTGCGGCCTTCTTGGTAAAGTCCTTAATGAACCTCCGGTAATAGCCTACCAGCCCGAGGAACTGCCGGACTTCGTGAAGGTCACTGGGCTTTGGCCAGTCCTTGATCACCATGACCTTGTCGGGGTCTGGGGCCACTCCTTCAGCGCTCACCACATGGCCCAGGTACTGCACTTTAGGTTTCAGCAGATGACACTTGGACGGTTTCACCTTTAAGCCAAAGTTGGACAGGGCTTCAAACACCTCGGCCAGGTGCTTCAGATGGTCTTCGTAGGTCTTAGAGAAGACAATGACATCATCCAAATACAGCAGCACGGTTTCGAAGTTCATGTGTCCCAGGCAGCACTCCATCATCCTCTGGAACGTCCCGGGAGCATTGCACAATCCGAAGGACATGTAATTGAATTCGCAGAGACCCATTGGCGTCGTGAAGGCCGTCTTCTCTTTGTCCGCCTCCGCTACAGGAACCTGCCAGTACCCACTGGTGAGATCTAAGGTAGAGAAGTAGTTAGCAGATTTTAAGGCAGCCAGAGACTCCTCTATCCTGGGCAGTGGGTATGCGTCCTTATGTGTAATGCGATTCAACTGCCTGTAATCAACACACATTCTCATGGTACCATCTTTCTTTTTAACAAGGACTAACGGAGCTGCCCAGGGGCTACAGCTGTCTCTCACCACCCCAGCCTCCTTCATTTCCCGCAACATGTCCTTGGCACACTGGTAATGAGCTGGGGGTACAGGGCGATATCTCTCTTTTATGGGTCGGTGATCTCCCGTGGGGATATGGTGTTGGATCCCTTTCACCTACCCAAAATCTAAGGGGTGTTTGCTGAATACCTGCTCGTACTCGTGTACCACCCTGCAGGCCCCCTGCTTTTGATGGGATGGGGTAGAGTCAGTGCCCACATGCAATTCCCGACACCAGTCTTTCGAGTGCTCTGCAGAACCGTTGTCCTCCGCCACGTTTGACGGGACCAAGGGTTCAGGTGTCTGTATCACACTATTATTAACAGTGAACAATTTGGCAAGCGTGGCATACTTGGTGAGGTGAACCTCTTCCTCCCCACAATTGAGGACACGTACGGGCACTCTCCCCTGGCGAACGTCGACCACCCCCCGGGCTGTCAGAATAGTAGGCCTATTGTCTGAATATACGGGTTCTACCAAGGCCTGGTAGTCCTTTCCCCTGAGGCCTATGGCTGCCCGACACCATATTAACATTTCACTCCTGGGGGGTATCGCGATGGGGTTTGAATCACTCACAGTGACACGACCAATCTCACCACCAGTCAGCTCTACCTGCTGTCTCTGCATCAGAGCTCTGATTTCCTTCTGCAGGGCACGTTGCTCACTGTGGCCAGCGGTTTCTGCCACCTGTTGCAATAAAACAATAACTTCTGCAAGACAATTTTCTATAACATTAGTACCAAGAGTCATCATGGGATTACATTCTCGACGGTCAATATCAACAATCACAATCCCTTGGGCTTTCAATTCCACCCGCCCCACCTTGATGGTGACCTCCTTATACCCCACTTGTGGCAACGGCTGACCATTACTGGCTATTATGGTGAAATCATCGTCAGGGCCACGAGTAATATCGGTGTCCTCCCAATACCGTCTATAAAGCACGTAAGGTATAGTCGTCACCTGACAACCGGTGTCCAGCAAAGCGTTCAAGGGGATTCCATCAACCACCACAGGGAGAACTGGTCGTCCTCCAATGTACTTGGTTCTCCAATGCTGCGGGCCTGACCGTCCTACTCCTGGGGGTTGGCCCTTTGCCCCAGGGGTTGCTCTTTTAAAGGACAGTACCTTGCAAGGTGGCCCACCTGGTGACAGCGGCGGCAGATGGGTCGTCCGTCCTGGTGGAAGCGATCGTCGTTCCGGCCTCTGGTCGGCGGAGTCCTCCTCTGTCGCATCCAAGGGACATCCTCTGGTCTGGAGGCCAACTGGATCTTCTCCTTGGGGGCCTCCTGTAGGGACTGCACCGTCCGGGCCAGGGCAGCAACGCTCTTGGTTAGCTCCTGCATCTGGAGGTGAAGTCCTGCAGGGGAGTCGTCCTCTAGGCTCTGGGCATCGGTCTCGGCGGCGACTGGGGCATCCGACGCCACCTCCTGGTGGTATGTGAGAGCGGGGCGCCGGGGAGGTGCTGCACGGCTGGGTTGTCGCTCCTGCAATGCCTGGATAGCTTTATCTTTGAATTGCGCAAAAGTCAAGTCTGGATTTTGCATGGCCAGGAAGTGCAATTGGCCCCGCTGGTGACTGCACAGGAGCCCCTCAATGAACCGCTCCTTCAGGAGTTTATCCTCATCCTGCATGCTGCCGGGGTCACTCTGCTTAATGGCCCGCATCGCCTCCTGGAGATTAAGGGCATAGTCCCGTAAGCTATCCTGCGGTCTCTGTTTGCATCCATAGAAAGTCAGTTTAATTTCTGTAGCAGTGCGAGTATCGAAGGTGGCTTTAAGCTTTGCAAAAATCTGCTGTGCAGTTCCCTTATCCTCGGCGGGCCAGGACTTCAATTCTCTCAGAGCCGCCCCAAAGAGTTGGCCGGTTATCATATGAACCTTCTGAGGCTCTGTCAGGGGATAGAACTCGAGCAGGCTGCAGAGCCCTTCCTTAAAGTCAGTGAATGCATGCGACTCCCCGGAGTATCGCGGGAGCCAGGCCGCTCCGGGCAGGTACGGCATAGAGAAGGGCATTATGGCTTTTGTGGTAGCGGCAGTGTCTGACTGACTGCTGGGGGCAGCGGGTTCTGCGGCAACCGGTGGTGGTATTAGGGCCGCGGCTTCGCTCTCTGCGGGGCCCGGAGGTGCCCCTGCGTCCCCGGTTGCGGCCTCCTCCTCTGCTCCTCCCGACTCGGACATGGCTGGCCCTTCCTCCGCTAACCTGCTGGAGATCGGGGTTCCTCTTCTGGGATCGGCACGTTACCGCGCTTTCTCGTTCCGCGCTTCTTTTGGCCGGTTCCGCCCACGAAGCTGTGGCTCCTCCCTCCGCACACTGCGATGGCGAATCGTGGCGGGAACTCTTGGCAGCAATTGTCGACGCACAGTCTTTGCAATAAGTTACAGTCCAAGCACCATAAATCACAGTTCCAAGGCACACATGACCTAATTCCTCAGGCTTAAGTAGATCCTGTTCGTGACGCCAAATTGGAGCGCCCCCACTGTCGCAGGGCCGAGGGGTACCCGGTACCGGGCCTCTGAGTCTCTGCTCTGGGGTTGTCACGGTGGCTAGACCCGGTCCGTGACCCTGCTGAGGGGCGTCCAATGAAAAGTGGTGGTAAATGGTGGTGATGTTGCGGTGCAGTGTAGGTCGTAGTAAATAACGAGGACACCAGGTTGCAGTCTCTTTACCTCTTTACTGAAGGTTTTAGAGTCCTCAGTCCAGTGCGCTGTCAACAGGGCTGTCAGAGACCGGCCGGTCCAAAGGCACATCAGGAGTTCCCTTTACAGGTGGGAATCAGTGTCTACCTTCTAGCGCTGGGTGTTGTAGTTCTTCCCTGCTGAGCACCCCGGGATAGTCCTCACAACTGCTGTGTCTGTCTCTGATGTTCGTTCTCTCCGTCCCCCAGGTGATATGGTAGGACGCACCCGTATGACGGGGTAGGCCTGGAGTTCTTCCGGGACCCTAGAGTCGCCCCTCTCCCACAGCTGCCTCCGTTGTCTGCTTAGGTGATTTGTGTGAGACAGCCAACCTATAATTGGCTGTCCGGCCGTGGTTTGCAGTAGTACTTAGAGTCTCTTACTTGCTCGGCGTTCCGGCCACCGACTGTTTGCGCCTCAGAAGGATGTTGCCTCGGTCTAACAGCACGACTCCTTCTGGTCCTAATTCCTCTTTACTGTATTCCCGTTGTTCACTGGTTAGTTCTGCTCTTAGGAGTCTGCCAGGATCCCATCCCTGACAGGTCCTCTCACTAGCTCTTCCCAGTTACTTCTCTCCCTGTCTTCCTGTCCAACCCCCAGTTTTACCAGAGTGTGAGGAGTGGCCTACTAGATAGAACCACCCCCCCTGGTGGCCGGAGTGTGAAGTGTAGTGTGAGTGTTATCTGGTCAGAGAAACTCCTTTAGTGCAATCAGACGTAACATCACTCCCCGTAGCGGCAGAGCAACATTACTGCAACGACCAGGACTCTGGGGCGCTGCAGTGTCACTTGTGGGGGGTTTTAATGTTTAGGCACATCAGGGCCTCTCCAAACGCGACATGGTGTCCCATCTCAATTCCAGTCAATTTTGCATTGAAAAGTCAAACGGCGCTCCTTCCCTTCCGAGCTCTGCCATGCACCCAAACAGTGCTTTACACCCACATATGGGGTATCAGCGTACTCAGGACAAATTGCACAACAATTTTTGGGTCCAAATTCTTCTCTTACCCTTGGGAAAATAAAAAATTGGGGGCGAAAAGATCATTTTTGTGAAAAAATATGATTTTTTATTTTTACAGCTCTGCATTATAAACTTCTGTGAAGCACTTGGTGGGTCAAAGTGCTCACCACACATCTAGATAAGTTCCTTAGGGGGTCTTCTTTCCAAAATGGTGTCACTTGTGGGGGGTTTCAATGTTTAGGTACATCAGGGGCTCTCCAAACGCAACATGGTGTCCCATCTCAATTCCAGTCAATTTTGCATTGAAAAGTCAAATGGCGCTCCTTTCCTTCCGAGCTCTGCCATGTGCCCAAAACAGTGGTTTACCCCCACATATGGGGTATCAGCGTACTCAGGATAAATTGTACAACAACTTTTGGGGTCCATTTTCTCCTGTTACCCTTGGTAAAATAAAACAAATTGGAGCTGATATAAATTTTGTGTGAAAAAAAGTTAAATGTTCATTTTTATTTAAACATTCCAAAAATTCCTGTGAAACACCTGAAGGGTTAATAAACTTCTTGAATGTGGTTTTGAGCACCTTGAGGGGTGCAGTTTTTAGAATGGTGTCACACTTGGGTATTTTCTATCATATAGACCCCTCAAAATGACTTCAAATGAGATGTGGTCCCTAAAAAAAAATGGTGTTGTAAAAATGAGAAATTTCTGGTCAACTTTTAACCCTTATAACTCCCAAACAAAAAAAAATGTTGGTTCCAAAATTGTGCTGATGTAAAGTAGACATGTGGGAAATGTTACTTATTAAGTATTTTGCATGACATATCTCTGTGATTTAAGGGCATAAAAATTCAAAGTTGGAAAATTGCAAAATTTTCAAAATTTTCGCCAAATTTCCATTTTTTTCACAAATAAACGCAGGTAATATCGAAGAAATTTTACCACTATCATGAAGTACAATATGTCACGATAAAACAATGTCATAATCACCGGGATCCATTGAAGCATTCCAGAGTTATAACCTCATAAAGGGACAGTGGTCAGAATTGTAAAAATTGGCCCGGTCATTAACTTGCAAACCACCCTCGGGGCTTAAGGGGTTAATAAAATTAGTTATATTCACCAAAAGCTCTCCAAATGTTCTGCTTATTTGTTTTTGTTTTTGCAGTTTCTCATTGCTTTCCATAGTTAAAAAAGGTGCAAAAATGCTGAAAGAATTGACAAGCTGCAGAATTTCAAAAACACTGTAGTGCTTAGAGGGAACCTGTCATGTGGAGAAATGCTATTAACCTGCAGATATGGGGATAATCTGCAGGTTAATTGTGTTTTGAATCTTTCCCATGCCCGACTCTTAGAGCCCCGTTGCCAGGAGGAAATTAACTTTATTCCTCCTGGCAGCATTAGGTGTTCAATCATGGAGGTGGAAGTGGCGCCGTTGTGGTTCAGTCACCGCTCTGTGTATAGAAAGCAGCATTTGTAACCATGTCTGGCACTGACTGACATCAGCTCAATATTAGGGCCGGTTGTCAGTCAGTTCTGGGGGACACGGTTACAGCCGCTGTTTCCAGCAGCAGGACTCTAAGTGCCGGCGCCAGGCAGATTCAGAATGCTATTAACTTGCAGATTAAACCCATATCTATATGTTAATAGTGTTTTTTCAGATGAAAGGTTTCCTTTGAAGTCAGTCAGAAAGAAAAATCTGAAATCTTATAGCCCTAAAAAAATCACACGAAAAAAAACACCACATGTGAACATACTCTACAGTGTATAGAGCCATACGGAGCTGTAGAAGGGCTTCATTGAAGTCATTTGGCATTTTCTTGTGGTTGAGCTTGATGAAAGGGAACGTGGACTAGCATGGCTAACAGATGATATATTACACCTGGTAAGTTATAGCACAAATGTACTGCAGCTCTTGACTGGATTTCTGGTGCTTGGTCAAGCTCATGTTCCCACTTGAAATCTCATCCATGTGCATCTCATCCATTCAGCAGTTCTCTCAGGAGTGAAGTGAAGTCAGGAGTAGAGATGAGGGAATATGTTTGGGTCCCTGGTTATTCAGCAAGCTATAGCGCTTACTGAATAAGCTACAGCGGGAACCCGGATACCTGGAGCACTCCCGATAATCAGCTGATCGGCGCCGCAGCTGCATGTGTCATGGCTGTGTCACTGTCACAACACATTCATGGAGAGCCTGTTTGTTGGGGTCTCCATACATGTGCTGTGACTGTGACAAAGCAGCGACACATGCAGCTATGGCGCCAAACAGCTGATATCAGAGCGCACCAGGAAGCCGGGTTCCCTCTGCAGCTTATTCAGTAAGCTCTATAGCTTGCCGAATAAGCCCTGACCTGCACAAATTCACTCATCTCTAATCAGGAGTATGTCTGACAGCTTTAGCTGCCCACTGCATGTCTCATGAGACACAGTGGATAAAACATCTATAGATGACAGTGATGTATTTTCAGATGCACCAAATACAGTGAAATGTTTGTGCAAACGCCGTGAAGCAGGCGAGGGTGGAGTGGATTTATCATTAGGCTAGGTTCACACGATCAAATAAAAAAGTGTTCAGAGTTTCATCCAAAACAGTGGGAGAATTTTTTTCTCACTTGTCATCCATGTGCAGTCCATATGCAATACGTTTTTTTTAACAGCAGCAGGTGTTAATCATCTTTAGACCATTTACAGTTTCCTATATTCTAGAAATGCAATGTATCCATACAAATGGGATGTTACACTGTGGCTTCATATGGCATCCGATTATTTGTGTGCACCCATAGACTTGAATGGATCAGTCTCAGCACTGCTCCATTGAATAATGTTGTGCTGATTGTGATTTGTGTGTTGTTTTTTTTATTTATTTTTTTTACGGATACCACTTGGACTGAAACTACGGTGGTGTGCACGAGGCCCTAGAGTTATTCTTTAATCGGTATGAACTTTTTGCATAGAAGGAAAGGATGTAGGTACTGTAACCAAAGAGTGATATGACCATTATTTAAAATACACAACTTACCAGCTAATTCTATGCCCACAGCACATTTGCATAGTCCTGTGGTGCTAGCCATTGTTCCTTTGAATGTAAAATATTAAATGCTAGGTGACAAATCCCTACTTCTCTGTTTGTTGAAATGAATTGCAGGTCAGCCAATTGATTACAACATGTTAATGTTTCCATTAAATCTTAATCATCCAGGGTAGATAAATGTCTTTTCAGATTAAGATGTTACACAAACCAAGTTTCTGTTCTGATAGTGGAAAGAATGATTTGAGTTGAATGACACTCTTTTGTCTAAAACTAAATACTCCTTATCCTCTTTTTCTTGATTAACATCTTTCATGGGAAATGTCATCAGTTCAGTCTGTTTTCTGGTATCTGATCTGGGTGTTCAGGTGTATACAATCTTTGTACACATGATTATCTCTTGAAAGACGCCATAGCCTAGTGTCACAGAGTAGTCTTTGAGAAGCAAAGAAGCAGCAATGGCATGCTCAACGATAGACATCTGTATGTGCAGCGCCCCAGAGTCCTGGTCGTTGCAGTATCATGGCTCAGCCACTAAGGAGGGCCATGGTGCGTTCGATGGCACTGAAGGAGTTCTCTGAGCAGGTATCACAGTCACCAATTCATTTCACAGCTGGGCCTCCGGGGGGAGCTAAGGGTGCTATTCATTAGGCCACTCCCCACCATAGTGGGTAAACTGGGGGTCAGGCAGGAAGTTAGTGAGAACGCTGACGGGATTGAACGGAGCAACACCCTGTGGCAGGGGGTGTTGTGAAGGGAGAGACTGTAGGGTCTCTGCCAGGGGTGGGATCCTGGCAGAGGCTTGGCATTGAAAGAACGTAACGGGTCCGCGCAGGCTCCTGGAAGCGGCGGGACTCAAGAAAGGACTAGAAGCGAGATAGATTGTGCTGAGTGAGAAACGAAGTCAAGCGAGAGGAGATACCAGTGAGGGTTGTGCTGAAAGAGGCAGCACCTTACTGAGGCGCACTACCGGTGGCCGGAACGCCGAGGAGGTAAAGAGTTTCAAGCCATACCTCAGACCTACGGCAGGGCAGTTAGCTTTAGGCGGACTGTCTCACGCATCACCCAGGAAGGCAAAGGGGGGTACCAACAGGAGAGGGGCGCAGATAGAGTCCCGGAAGATCTCCGAGCCTCCCCGTCATACGGGTGCGTTCCTACCATAGTATCTGGAGGGACGAGGAAGATCATTGCGAATTAAGTTGTTGTGAGGGAACACGAGAAACAGACACAACAGTTGTGGGGTACTTTCCGTAAGCACAGCAGGGAAGGACTGCAACACATAGCGCTAGAAGGAAGGCACCGATTTCCACCTGCAAGGAGAGCTCTGGAAGTGCCATTGGACCGGCCGGACTTGCGCAGCCTGGTGAGCCGTATTCTGGACTGAGGACCCAGAGAGCTTCAGTAAAGAGGTAAAGAGACTGCAACCTGGTGTCCTCGTTATTTACCGCGACCTGCACCCCACAACTGCACCGCTACACCGTTACTACACCACTTATTGCACCGGACGTCCCCCACTGACAGACGGGGCCACGGACCGGGTCTAGCCACCGTGACAACCCCAGGACTGAGACCTAGAGGCCCGGCTCCGGGTACCCCTCGGCCCTGCGGCGGTGTGGGGGCGCTCCAAACTTGGCGTCACGAACAGGATCTACTTAAGCCTGAAGAATCGGGTCATGTGTGCCTAGAGACTGTGATTTGTTGTGCTTGGACTGTACTTTATTACAAAGACTGTGCTGCGCCATTAGCCGCCAAAAGTTCCCGCCAAAACCGCCGCCATTACAGCGCTGAGGAGAGCGCAGGAGAAGAAGAAGGGCGTGGAAGTGGGCGTGAACAAGCTGAAGAGCGCGAAAGACAATGGCCGCCCAGTCTAAATATCTCGGCCCCTTGAGGACGTGTCCGTCAGCAGCCGAGATCCGCCTCCTGATCCTTAATGGTGGGCAGAGACAGAGAAAGCGGAACCGCCCACGAAGGAGAGAGCGGGAAAAGGACCAGGAAGAAGAAGCGAGCAACATGGAGGACGCCATGGCCAGCCGCCCGGAGCCGGAGCGTGGGGTCGGAGCTGAGGACTCCCCCAGTTACCCGGAGAGGCACCGCAGCCAGACCTCCACAGTTGACGCTGACCTCCTGCAGACCGAAGCGGACGAGCTGATCCACCAACCCCGGCGGATGCAGCTGAGCACTGAGGCCGGGTGGAAGAAGACCATCATCGGGAGCCTTGTCAGACGTCTGTCGGCAGCCTCGCTTGGTCCGGAGCAGGGAAGAAGGACCGGCGCTCCGAAGCTGGAAAGCAAGGCCCTGCCGGAAAGTGAGGTGCTGCAAGCGGAGATGACAGCGTCGCAGCACAAGGCCCCGCAACCAGCGTTCCAGACCCCAGCGGAGACGGAGCAGACCGGCACCGGAGGAACCGCATCTGAAGCAGGTAGGAAGAACGACCCTGCCCTGATGATTGACACCACTCCGGTGACTGCTAGTGCCACCGCTACTGACTCCGTTCCAGTGACTGAACTTGCAGCAGCACTACCTGCTGCCCTGATTAAGACTACCTTTGAACCGACGAGTCCCAGCACTACTACTACAGAGTACATTATCTCTATCACTGAATTTACTACCAAAATTGACATTCGAACCCAGATTATACCTGAAAGACCGATTAGTGACATTGATACCGCATCGGATGAGAAGTTGAACGCAGATCTTCCCAGGCCAGGAAGTGTTCACTACCAACTGATGCCTTGCAACCTACTACAAGAATAAACCTCGGAAACCTGAAACTGTAAATAGTTAACTGTTTATTTCCTTGCTGTTTTGCTGCTAAAACCCGTCCTGGGTTAACTCTTAAAGGGACCCCTTTGTTGACCCGGGATCCCTGTGTTTGTTCTGAGTTTTCCTAAAATTTTTGCACAAGTTTAAAGAACTGCAGAAATCATGGACTGTGCATGATTCGAACTTCCTTTGTAAATAGTTTGCACCTTCTTAAAGGTGCACCCTACTAGTTTTAGCCAAAGACACTTTGCGAAGATATTTGCCCTATTTGTTTGAGCCAAAGACACTTTGCGAAGAAACCTTTCCTACTAGTCCTAGTTAAAGACACTTTGTGAAGATCCCGGGCTGGAACTTTGCATAAGACTGGTAGGCTGAGAAGACGAGCTACCTCAGAAAGACTTGGTCCCCTCTTAAAGGGGATGTGACGAGGTAAATTTGAAAGAGATACTGTTACCGAACAGTAATGTGATAATGATGCCTTGAAAAAGAAAATGTAACTGTTTTACATGCCGAGTTATATGTGTTGAAGTTG